>NC_038241.2:29597456-29607688 GCF_000004515.6 Glycine max
GCCACTACCGTTAACCTTCCTTTCCAGTGTGAATGTTTTCTCACTCCATAGACATAATAGACCCCCTCCTGTATTGCATGCAGGTTGCATTTCCCAGCTAACTTCGGAGTTCCCCCACAGTGCTTGACACATCGTCTTCTCAATTCGCTCCTTCTTGATCTCCTGGATGCATAGCAAATTTATCTGCTCTTTTTTTACCAATCTTCTAATTGCTGCCCATTTCACCACCCTCCCCAGCCCCCTTACATTGTATGTTATGATATTCATATGAGAACAATCCTATTTCCCAACCTCTCTGCCTCTTTCTTATCTCTTTCCTCCATGGCATTTAGTTGTCAATGAATTTATCCTGCTCTATCCCACATGTTACCCCCAGATCTTTTGCCATAGTCCAGTAGGATGTTGCCTCTTCCAGCTGGACATTGATATCACTGTTATTGGCTGGTGTTACTACCTCTATTTCATTTTGCACCAGGTTCGGGTCCACCCAAGTATTCACCTCCTTTTGTCCATTGTCTCTTATTTCTAGTGACAGGCTTTCATCTTTCCCAGGGTCATCACTGTGTTGTTGATGACCATTATTTTGTGTAGATGATTTTGTGTCTTTAGTTAGCCCCTTTTTATTGACGTTGCCCAGGTCCAATTGCTTCTTGCACCACCTGTTTCATAAATACACCTGCCATGCACATGATGTCCCCACTTTTTTATTTTGTGGGCTGATAAGTGTCTGCTGTGTTGTAGCACTATTGGTGTGGATAGTAAACCCCAATAATGTCCTGAACTTCCCATCAGCCTCCTGTGTGTCACTTGACCCTTTTTCATTTAAATTTTGTTTTCCTGACAACTTCTGGCCCACTTCAAAATCATCATTTCCACTTTCATGAAAACACTGCACCCTCCCTTCCATGTTGACTTTCCTCTTACCTTCTTCCACTTTAGTCATTTTGCTTCCTCTTCTTGGGGTCTGTCATCTGTCTCCATCATAGGGTTGTGTTTTTTCTTCTCCCCACACACCCTATGTTTTGTCTCTTTTTCTCCCATGCCTTCTGTTCTGCACCTATTCTGAGTTGGACAATGTGTCCATAGACATGGGTTTTTACCCTGTGGTCTATCCTGTTCATTTTGACTGTTGGGCATTAGTATGTTGCCCTGAACCAAGAAACCATCGTTCGTATTGCGATTGGTTCTGCTTGGCACAGCTTCATTTTCCGGCAAGGCATCCTCCTATGATCTCAGGGTTCCAATTTCACTCTCCTCGGAATCGATTTCCTCTGATGACCCAAAGACACTCCTAAATCGACAATTGCATTTTCCGGTGCCGGTCCCATTCTCTTCCGCTATATAGACTGTATAAGCCTCCCCGTTGATGGTTACATTTATTGTGTGTTGGATTGTGGGTCACCACGGAGTTTTAATAAGTACCCGTGCCCTGTCCAACCTCTGAGCTTCTTCAACATCGTCATCCACCTCCACCATTTCCCCAATCGCTGCCACGATCTTCTGAATTTGCACCATGTCCCAAGCTAGTAGCAGGATACCCAAGCATTGTACCCAGATCAACCTATAGCCAATTCGCATCCTCGAGTTCCACTTCTCCAGCGAGTGGAACAGGGATGATCCATTCATGGTTTCTTCCTTGCCCATCTGTTCAGCTCTGGCATCAGTGAGACTGAGTAGCAATACCATATCGTCCCCTAGGTACTTCGGCGAAATATCTACTCCTTCGTCCCACGAAATTTCATCTTTGACTCTGTCAAACATCACCAAGTGCTTCAGTCGACCCACCCAGGCATCGCTAAACCATAGGCTCTAATACCATCTTGGATTTGGTTTAGGTCTAACTCAACCCTAATAGTTAATTCATGAGGTGAGGATTTTCCAAAGCCTTTATAAGCTCTACTTTGACCATATTTATAGTCGATGTGAGATCTCAACACTCCCCTCGCGCCTAGAATTGGACATCTTAGAATGTGGAAATTGCAGGACTTCTTTTTATATTGCACTAGGAAAATCACAAAGCCAGGTAGATTGCATTAGGAAAGCCGCAAGGCTAAGTTGATAGCATTAGGAAATCCAAGGGGTCAGGTTCATTTTGGGAGAGATAAAGGTGGCCCAAAATCATATCTATGATAGACTCTGACCATTCTGAATTTGGGTTGGGCTTGACTTAACTCTATTACAGTGTTTTACTGTAATGTTATGTGTTAGATGACCACAAGACACACCAGATCCGGTGGTTGTCTGCCAGAAAAGTTGTCAGAGTCATGATGACAATGGCGGCAGCGACCGCAAAAGTCATGGGAAAAGGAGAAAGGGCTGTCAGAAGAAAAGCAGCGAGCAGAAAGGTCTACTAGAATGCAGAAACAGATTGCTGGAAGACAGGCGACAAGCATAAAGGTCCACCGGGGACAGTAGGTACCCAGTGGAGCACGATTTTCGTTATTCGTCAGTAAAGGATAACCTGCTTTGATGCCATATAACAGTGTTTTACTGTAATGTTGTGTGTTAGATGACCACACCTGATGTTTATTTATAATGGAGAAATAGAATCAATAATTGATTACATGTTCAATCAATTACTGATTATTAGGGAATACAATCACTGATTTTTATCAACTAATAAATACAAGATAACATATAAATCAAACAAACTCCAACAGCTAATTCATGTGGTAAGGGTTGTCTAAGCCTCTATAAGCTTTGGGTTGACCACATTTATAGTTGACATGGGGTCTAAATAGAATACTTTAATACGAATCTTGCAATACACTAATTATGTTCTGAGTCGAGGGTTGTTATACAAAGACAAAGGAAAAACTCTAATTGTGGGGGTACTTTGATGCAGATTAGGCTGGTTTTCCAAACGAATGGCAGTCTACCATGATTTTGTTAGGGTGACCTTGTGTCCTGGAAAAGTAAGAAGCAAAATATGGTCACTTGGTCCACTATAGAGGTCCAGCGTTGAGCAATGGTCACTTGTGAGCAGGTATAGGTAAAATAGCTACTTAGTGAGTTAAAATTTGAAAATATTGATCATATAAAGCTGATTTATTATAATCAAAGCAACTTTACATATTGTCTCAAATCCCCTTCTTTCATGAGCAGACCAAGCATATAGAAATTGATTGTCACTTTATCGGGAAAAAGTTCCTCCCGGGAAATCACTATTAAATTTGTTAATTCTAGTTATAAGCTTGCAAATATCCTTACAAAGTCTCTTCAAGATCCTTGCAACCTCTTCATTTTTAACAAGTTTAGTACATATGATTCATATGCTCTAACTTGAGGGGGAGTGTTGGAAAGTATTTCCTAAATAGGGGCTGTATATCTTTTGTAAATAATTAGGCATTGACTTGTATTGTTTTCTTAATTTCCTAGTTTCCTTATTTTCCTAGTTTCTTAATATTAAAGATTGTAAATTATGAATATATAATGTATCATGCTGAGGATTTCCTCAAGCAATTAAGATATCCTTGATTCATCTCAAGTGACAAAACAGATAATCTTAACCCACAAAATTTACAATTATTAGTGGATAGCATGAAGTAGATAAAGAGGAAATACCACATACCATATCATCCATCTTGTTCGAGGCACCCCTGGGATTAGCCAACTAAATTTGACAAGATTCTTGGACACTGCATTCACAGCAATAGACTTTTGAAGATGCTTCTTGCAGCAGGAATGATGTTCAGTTTCAATACAACACAAATTCAGATCACCCCAACTCAAGTAGCACAGCTATAAACATCATCTGCTCAACAACCTAACCTGGATAGTGCTGCTTTTGCTAATGATGACTCGCTTTGTTCGCTTGGGAACTAGGAAGGTACTCCCTGAAATAAAATAAATGGAATCAATTCTGATTGCTAGAAAATTTCACCAAGGAGATATATATCACAGTTAAAAAAATTATAAATTATGCGCCTTCACCGAGATCACACTATCATAGAAATCTTTTAAATGAAAAAAACATCTGATTGATCAGATCTGTTTGGAAAAACGACTCCTGTTATCGAAGGTTCTTCGGCCAAGTTTTGGGAATCACAGTGATTGCAGTCAGCTTCGGGAAAATGAATACCATCAACCACAGGAAAATTATCATCCGAAACCGATCTACAATGAATATTTCCTATCAGGATCATCGTTTCGATTACCGATCCCCAAATTGCCACTCAGATATGCTGATGCATGAGATGCTTCACCGTGGATTTTTGATACTTTATGTTTCTCAAGTAGATTTGAAAATCTATCATCACCAAAATTGGTCAAACCTTCAGGAGTGTCACCAGATCGTCAGCAAGATTGGGCCTTTCTCACGTTTAAAAGCAATTCAATATCTTCGCAAGAATCAAAATCCCTAAAAAGTAGCTTAACTTTCTATATTCCCAGAAAAAGAGAGTTATGATTTCAAGACAAATTGCAGACGGTACTTACCTCACAACTTGTGTGTTGCCTACAATTGCATGCGGTACTCAACAGAGCAAAGAACCAAATGCTGTCTTAGGAGAGCACTGACTGGTTCGCTTTCCTTCATAGGTTTTATAAGTAAAGTCATCAATCCCCACACTGCTGTTGCTGCCACTTGTTCAATATGCACATATAATGAAAATGAGTGCCACGTGTCACACACATTGCATGATCTAGACTTTTCTTCCATTTCAAATTCAAAAGACTGAAAAGAGGGGAAACCGCAATCTAGTAATTAAAAAAATAACAAATCAAGAGGATAATTATTAATAACAACAAAGATCCTAGGGGTCAACAATGTACTCAATTGAAATATATTAGCATACACTACATAATTTGCAAATAACCAATAGAGAGCCGAAATCCTAGTCATGGGTGATATAAATAAATACATACATAAATAAATTAAACCATAGAAAACTTTGAAAATTAAATAACCTTGCTAGGAATTTAAAATCAAGTTTCTTGTGTTTTACGCTTCTTAAAAATAGTTGATATCATCAATTCAGCATTCAATGTTGGTTCAAGATCTTATCAACTTGAACATTGCAATGTGATTAATGGTGCTATTTAAAAATGCCAGCATCCAATAATGACAAAATGTCTATGCACATACAATTGAAAATGCATACACTAAAGAACCTTATTGGTTGAGAAATGGATATTGCATACTTCATGTTGGAGATCCAAAGCTAATCTTTGTTAAAAGAAGTATACTGGAGGAGAATGGGCTACTAGTGTTGTTATGTAGCCCAAATGTTTTTATAGAAAAAATTAAAGCAACTTCTATGTAGTTTAAATTCACATAATCTGGTACCCTATTATCTTGTTCCACAATTTACCTAAAACCAAGATAGTAGGAGTTTCAACAAACTAAATATAGTAGACACCACCAACTTGGAAAGCAAACACTAAAAAATTAGAAAATACGTAAAAACAATGCATTGTCCTTCAGTATCAATTGGTTGTTTTAAACTTAAAAGGGTAAGACAAATTTTTATTCCCATAGTCAAGAATCTTACCACTCCCCAACTAGAAAATCTACTGATAAAGTTGTTTTGACAAGTATAAACATTTAACCTCTGCATAATTGACTCCCTATGATTATCACATGACATGAACTTCTCACATCTAAACTAGTTAGAATCACTCATTTCAGTTATTTGCCTTTTACTATCCATGCTCAAGGTAGAAGAGCCATCAACAACATGTACTTGCTTTATGGACTCTTTAGTCAGGAGGGTAGGGATATTAAAGCTCTAGCTTTAGGCCACTGATAAAAAATTATTTGCTATTAGTTTTTATAATGCAAAAGGGCTGCATGTTTTGGCAAAAGACCCAATATATAATTCTCTCGTTTTAAGTTAAAAAGTCTCTCTCAAAGTCTGTTTTAGGTCTTACTCACTGTTGGGTCGTCACCCAGTCTTTAGCCCTCTTCAAATCCATAGAAACATTAAAAATACACAACAATCACCAAGTCTTATACCACTTGATGTGGTCAATTATATGGATCAAGTGAGGCCATTGTACTCCGTCAAAACTGAAAATCCATTCAGATGAAAAAAACAATTGATCTCTTTCTACCTCTTTTAATCAGACCATTCTCCGTTTGATTAACTTTTCTTACTGGGGCCTTGAAAATACAAAAAGAGAATGAAACTCAGCAACTAATGTCAATGAGGTGGTGGTAACCCATCAGCTACAATGATGCAATCATTCAAACCATAAATTTGATGCAGCATATGTACTCTTGGATTTTAAAGTTCAAAATTGAGTTGCAAAATAAGAGTAATTCAATGAACCTTTGGCTAGACTAGCTGGTTACCAAGGAAGACCACAAGGAGAGAAGGAGGAGGAGGTGTGGAAGTTCTCCAACGAGACAATCACACCGATGCAATAAACTAGACTAGACAAAGAATTCATATCCACAGGCTAAACCTTTACAATACAATGATAAGGAAGAACATAAGAAACTTCCTATAAGTTTCACTACTGCATTCTCTTCACAACCATATGACGATCACATACCAAAAATTCAACAATGGCATAAGTAACATCGGACATAGGTATACAACCCATATAAGCCCAAAATATATTAAGACTCAATATTCTAAACAAGAGAAAGGAAAATGGAACAACAGAAACAACAGGGAAACGAAACAATTCCTTTTTTTCTTTTTCTGAAAGAAAATAAAATCAAGTTCTTGACATAAAAGACAGAACCTTTCCATTCATCAGATACCCACAATCCCAACAATAATCAGAGAACGAGACCACAGATTCATACACACACACAAAATCAAGGTGCGAAACTTAATCACATAACATGATCCAGAACCGCCAAAGAAATAATAATATAAAGTTGAAAAATTAATAATTAGTAAAAATGAGAAAAAAAAATTAAAAAAAAAAAAGCATGCCTGGGAAGGTTGATGAGTAATAGTATATTGATACAGATCCCTGAAAGTTGTGAACTTTGGGCTCCCCATTAATGGCAGTGAAGCGATACCCATGGCAGAGGAGTGGAAGGAAGAAAGGGTTACACGTTATATACACTTACAAATACTCGGTGCAGTGCCTTGTTGATGTTGGCAATCTTTTCTTATTATATATATTCCTCACACACACTCAGCCATTGACAAACTCAATTTCATTTCTTTTACTTGAATGCATTATGCATTTGCATGTCAATTTTCATCTCAGGTGCGCTTCTTTTATTTCCTAGTACGCCAGATTGATTGAGGTTTATGAGTGTTAGTACAAATCTTAATTATTAAATACTTGTGTTCGTCATTTATATGTTAATATTTTTTGTGTTTAATTTTTATGTAATGGGTTAAAGTTTTTATAATAATATTCAATTAGAAATTACTTGATGTGTGACATTTATATTTAATTTAGGCAGTCTATGAAACTTACAATTATTGGTATATTTAAATTTATGCTTTCAGGTAATATAAATATTTTTACTCAGTTTTTTTTACATAAATTCTTACTCAGTTTAATTGCAATATTCAAATACTTTTGTATAAAAATTTATTTATGTTTGACAAAAATATTTTTTCTTGTTTTTATTCTTTATTTGATTTAGGAAAATGGAAAGAAAAAGAAAGATCTTGTTTTTTTTTTTCACCATGATATAGATAGAGAGCATTTATAGGATTAATCTCGGGAAAATCTAACTTATCGCTTTTTGTGAGTCTCTCTTTTTAACCACTTTTTTTTATCCACTAGACTTCAACTAAAGATCTTACTTAAGGAATTCAAGCTTATTCAAGTCAACTTAAGGTCTTCTTATTTAACTTGCAAAGGGAACAAGAGATGTGTTTGGTGAAATAGCGTGGATTCACTTCAACAATGGAGAATCAATTCAGATTTGGTGTCTAATGACAAAGCACGGAGGAGACGACGAATACATCAACAATGGAGTACTTGCAAGCATTCCAATGCTAAGTTAGTGTCTAGGAGAAAGAAAATAGATTAAGAGTTAGAGTTTATTTCATACCTAGGATCTTTTCATATATGCAAGTTTAGGAAAAAAATTAGTTAGACACTTATGGTCACATAATCCTTTTGACCTAGGGTCATGCGTCTCACGTTAGCTCCCTTGTCGGTGTTGATGTTCTAGGGTTGTCAGTCTAGGTGGTGGTGCACCGAATAAGCATTAGGTATTTCAATTCAAGTGGCCCCTGAGATCATACTAGTCCAAAATAAAATGCAAATAATATATGTTTATCCTTATGAATATTTAAAAACTATTAAGAGTATGAAGAGAGAATTTCAGTTACTATAGTGGTTCTATTTAAGGGTGTTTAGATCCAATCTAATAAAAAAAATTGCAAACCAATCCAAAAAAAAATAATCAAAAATCAATTAATTTTTTTTTACCATTTATGAATAACCAGACAAATTGGATTGAGTTTCAAATAATGATTCCAAAATTGATTGATGCAAATCGAATCAATATACATATGTATTATTTTGTGTTTCATGTGTAAACTTTGCATTGTATGTTTCAACTTTCATACTTTTGAAACTTTGTCCTTTCATTGACAAGACACTAATTATCAATCAAGAGCACCTTAGCAAATTTTTATGGCTTTTAGAAATACACTTTCAAATTGTGTGAGTACTAACTCTTTCACATTTTATATATTTTATGCATTTCAACTTTCATGTTTCACATTATTTTGTGTTTTGTTTGTACAGTCTATTTTTTAAAATAACCGCTGTAAATGAATTTAGTAATATAATTATGTAAGGATGTATCACTAAAAAATAAATCATCCAATCCATATGACATTTTATTAGATTTGATTACATTATATTTTTAAAAGAAAATAATCTAAACCAAACCAAATCACAAGTTGTTTTAATCTTTGGAGTGGATAACTCAAAATTGATCCAATATGATTTGGAGACATCCATAGTTCTATTCAATTTGAGTATAGTCATCAATATGAGTTATGGGCCATGAGCCAACTTGACTTACCGCAAATTTGAGTTAGTTGGGTTCAAAATTAGATCACTTAGATTGTGGGTCAAATTTGACCCAACTCCCTTAGCTTGTGGCTCACTTGGGTTGGATTAGCTCATAGGTTGGGAGTTTATTTTAAAAATACAAATTACTACACTAACTCACCAAGTAATTGTTGAGATGTTCATAAACTGATCCAATCCAATATTAACAAAAAAAAATCCAAAAAACCTCAAAATTTTGAAGAAGAAGAAACTTTTATTGGATTAAATTGAATATCAAATTTGATTTTAAAAAATCGATCTAACTGATGTAACATTATGATTTTCATAATGCTTGATTAAATATTTTAATTAAATTGCAAAAGTAATTAAATTTAATTTAAGTGTCGATAATTAATTAATTAATTAATTATGAGATAATGATTTGTTATGTTTATGTATATGTCATGTTATATGTGTGTTTTGATGAGTTTTAGAGTGTTTGGACATAAGTGGATGGATCTTGGGTCACAAAAATGGTGATTAAGTTTAATGAAGTGTAGAGTGCATACAGAAAGAAGTGAGATAATCATAAACTCCTCATAAAACCTTTATTAATCTAAAACTCACATCACAATATCATTCTCTACTCTTTTCTCCTTCTCCAAGAGAACCCTTATCTTAAGAGTTGGAGTTTTGGTCCTCTTTGTGCAAAAGAAAGCTCATTTCTCCTCTTGTTATTCTTTGGGTTATTCTTAGTGTGGTAATAACCTTTTTTCTTCCCATTTGCTTCCATTTTTGTTTTCCTCAAGGAGCACTCATGGGAGCTCATGAGAAAGCTTGTTTTTGGGTTCTTAGATTGATGAGAATCATGAAACTGGCCAAATACAGGCTAAAGGCCCAAGTGGAGAAGGAAGAAGGCCTAAGTGGAGAAGGACAAAGCCCCCGAGTGGAGAAGGATGAAGGCCCAAGTGGAGAAGGATGAAGGCCCAAGTGGAAAAGGATGAAGGCCCAGAGGCAAAGACACTATCAAGACAATTAATTGTTGCTGAAGGCCCAAACTAATTTGAAGGCCCAAGTTAAATATGTTTTTAGTTATAATTTTTATTTATTGTAATTTTGGCCCAACCTGTTTAGAAGGCTCATGTCTAATTTTATCTTTTTGTTCAGATACACTATAAGTATTGGTTTTTATTTTCAATAAAGAAAACTTTTGGCATTTTCATAAAATTGGGTGAGAGTTTCTCTCTAGGTTCCTTGTTGAACCAATTATCAGACTTATCAAGGTAATCCTTGTGGCGTCT
>NC_038241.2:29607788-29639461 GCF_000004515.6 Glycine max
CCACAAGGATTACCTTGATAAGTCTGATAATTGGTTCAACAAGGAACCTAGAGAGAAACTCTCACCCAATTTTATGAAAATCCCAAAAAGTTTTCTTTATTGAAAATAAAAACCAATACTTATAGTGTATCTGAACAAAAAGATAAAATTAGACATGGGCCTTCTAAACAGGTTGGGCCAAAATTACAATAAATAAAAATTATAACTAAAAACATATTTAACTTGGGCCTTCAAATTAGTTTGGGCCTTCAGCAACAATTAATTGTCTTGATAGTGTCTCTGCCTCTGGGCCTTCATCCTTTTCCACTTGGGCCTTCATCCTTCTCTACTCGGGGGCTTTGTCCTTCTCCACTTAGGCCTTCTTCCTTCTCCACTTGGGCCTTTAGCCTGTATTTGGCCAGTTTCATGATTCTCATCATAGATGATGTTTTTGTGTGTTTTGGGGTCATGAGTCATACCCTTGTGTTGTAGTTGTTGTGGAATAGTGGAAAAGATTTCATCTTGGACCCAAAGTTCATCATTTTCTCCTTATCTGCATAAATCTCTCTTTTTGGTTCTATAGTGGTAAGGGAAACTTAACCTTTCTTTTTAACCCTTTGATTGTATAAATGCTTGGATATGGATTGTGGATTATATGGAAGCCTTATTTTTATCAAAATCGATGTTTTGGGATGATTGGAGATGCTTTAGGAACCAAAAATCGCATTAGAAAGAACTATTTTGACTAAACTTGAAAAGTTGTTAGGCGTTAAGGCTTAAGTGCAAGGAAAGTTAGGCTTAAGCACCATGGCACGTAAGCACCACTTTACCTATGCTTAAGCACCAAAGTATGATGTTTTTGCAATTGGTGCGTAAGCATGAAAATAGTGATGCTTAAGCACTAAACTTTGTTACAACTTGAAAAGTTGTGTTTCTAAATGAATCTCTATAACATTCCTTCCTATTGTATGATCTCTAATGGAATGAAGGGAGTTGACTTATCATTATCACCCCTAACTTTGTTTTATGAACTAATGCAAGATGATTATGTTATGTTTGAGTAATTGTATGTACATGAGGACTTATAAATGTTAATTGTTGAAGTGATAATACATGTATATATCTTAATTATTGTAGTATGAAATACTCTTAATTTTGTATTAAATAGGATTTTTGTTGAATGCATAATTGAAGGAATGATGCAATCCTATCCCCCAAGGGCATTGGATAGAAGACTCCAAAAAGATTGGGTCAGAGATACAAGAGAAGACCCTAGGGTTCTCATGAGTCTTAGGGTAGATTTTGGGCCCATAGGCTAAGTATGAACTCACTTATCTTTGTACATATTAGATTAAGGTTTCATTATTTTTGGGCTTTGTATTTAGGGCTCCATAATGTAGGTAGGGTATCCTAGAAATGTAGGATTTTTCAGCCCTTGTATTTTAGGGCACCTAGACTAGTTTTTGTATTAGGGATAATTTTGTAATTTCACATTCATTAAGTAAATATTTGATGTGTGTGTTGGAAAATAAATTTAATTGAATTGGGAGAAGCCCAATTCAATTAAATTTTAGAGGGGGAGGTCATCGAGGTCGTACCCGAATCAAATAAACATTAAAAATGCAGTATCTAGGAAGTGATCCTAGGTCGTCTCCCAACGAGCAATGGTCAACCAAACGTTCATAATAGATAGTAATAAAACAATAACGAATTGGGGGGTGTTTGTTTTTGTAAATTAAACAGCAAGTAAATTTGAATTAGAAAATATCATAATTAAAACACGTTGCTTCCCTTTAATTCACAAGCAAGTCTCTTATCCTATGTTACGAGAATTTATCCCTTATCAGTTCAACCACTTAATCCAACCCTAAATTAAATTACTAAGCAAAATTTAATATAAGGCATTCATTATGTGATTAAGCAACACATACACCAATTAATCATGAACGATCATTAAGCATGAATGTAAATTAAGCGCATAGACACTTAATCAAGCACTAAGCATGCATGGATTAATAGCAAAAAATACAGAGTAATTGGTGAAGAGGAAAAACTGATCAGAATTTAATAGTAATAATAGAACCTCAAAGAGAGTTGTGCTTAATCCTCAAGAGAAAACAACGCTGGAGACCTAGTCTTCCATTAATCAATAGAAAACGAAGAAAACTATAATTATTGTTCCAAAACAAAAAAGTGTCTAAAAGAAGAAGAGAAGCCTAAAACTAAAAACGAAAAAGGAGAGAGAGCGTCCTCAAACTAGAGCCTTGGTGCTGTTATATATTTTCAGTCCCAAAGCTTACAAATCTTTTTTAAGTCCAAGCCCATAAATAAAATAAAATCTAGACAAGATAAGATAAGATTTGATAAAATAAAATCTAGATGAAATAAAATCTAAATAAGATAAGATGAGATCTAGACGAAATAATATCTAGATTAGATAAAATCTAGATAAGATAAGATTTGATAAAATTGTCTGTTCTCTTCAAGTCCAAGCCCAATTGCTTATAATTCTCCTGAAATTAAATTAAAAACATAAAATTAGTCCAATAGGACCAAATGATGAAACTGCATAATTAATTTGATAATTAAGGCTAATCAGTAATTAAAATGGTGACAAAAAGGGTTAAGAAATAAGAGAAAATGATGACATATCAAATCCCTTCACACTTAGCTTTTTGCACTCCTGGGAAAAATAAAAAAAAAACAAAGCAAGGGACAAATCCAGAGACATTAAAGAGAAACAGATACAACAACAATTACATATTTCTCAATGAATATCAAGGAATGAAAAGAATGGACAACATCCAACACGTAAAGAGTTAAAGAATCAAGGCCGTCATGAAAATCATCCAAGCATCTGAAACATGGCAAGATAGTCAATTAGCTCAAGAATGAAAAGTGATAAAGTCTTACAAGATATGCATTATATCTCTCAAGTGTCTAGGCTACGGTTTACTCTCAAAGCACCCATGAAAACAAACACCACATAGACTTGGCAAGACTCTAAAATTGACAACCACATCACAAACACATGCACATGAGGATCAAAAGGTCTTTTAAGGTTGTAATGGGGCCAAGGACAAGGTAGATGAAAGTATGGGATAGTATCTAAAACCCAAAGGAATAGAGGAGCAATGAGGAATAAGTGGGAAGCAAGAAAAAGTAGTAAACCCCAAAACCAAAATTAAAAAGTAAACCCAAAACAAAATCAACCAAGTCCTTAAATCAATCCAAGTATTCAAACCAATACCTCATTTATTCAACTTCATTCTTTTTCTATTTTTTTTCTTTTTTTTTTTTTATTTTTTTTTATTTTATTTATTTATTTATTTATTTTGAACGTGAACAGTAACAATTGAAAGCATTTGAAAAATAAAGCAACGATTAGGCAATATATGTATATACATCAAGCATGGCCAAAATACCTCATCAAGCATGACCAACAAAAACATATCATCCAATGAAACATATCCCCCCTCACACTTATTCCCAAAACAATTCCAAAGTTGCAAAATTCCTTAAGGGTAGGGTGAAATCATGATTTTTCACTTAAGGCTTGTAATGAGCTCAAAACAAAGAAAGGGGAACATAGGCTCAAAGGGGCTATCAAAGGAATTAATTCAGGGTAGGCTCATTTGGCTAGAGGCTTATAAGAATAAAATGCCTAAATCATCTCCCAACATGCATGTGAAGCAAGAAGTATCAACAAGAGTCAAGCCAAGGCTATTGTGCAAGCAATCAATGGGGCAAAACACACTGAATAAAATAGATGATGATGGCTCAAATTCTCACCAAGGGTAAACTATCACTTTCAATTCGAACCTTCAAAACTAACTTGACATGTAGAGAAAAACAAGGGTTTCAATTCACAAAATGCCAAGAAACTCCTATTTCAAAAACAATTACCCATTACCTGTACATAACCCAAAATTCAAAGAGGAACATGCAATGTTGTACACAAACATAAAACCAAAATAACAAAATTAACCTAGAACCTAACAAACTTAAACTAGAATACCCAACAAAATTAAAGAACAATCTTCTCCCCCCCCCCCCCCCTCACATTTAAACAACACATTGTCCTCAATGTAGCACAATCATAAGATCAAGAACAATCAAAGAAATCAATAAAATTTGGACAAGTGCAATAAAAGTAAAGAAGGAGACAGAAGAAAGAAAACTCCCTAAGTCATGGCGGAAAAGAAGTAAGGTGAAGTAAGGAGATCTTTTGAGCAAGGACAACCCCTAGTGCGTAATTAGATGTATCGCACATTAGCTCAAATGGGGCTATCCAATCAGGTGCCTGAATGATAGGGGTGGTAGTCACCACACGCTTGAGGCAATCAAAAGCCTCTTTGCATTGGTCATCAAAATCAAACTCCACCTCCTTTTGCAGCAGATTGGATAGTGGAAGGGTCACTTTGCTAAAATCCTTGATAAAGCGCCTATAAAACCTTTCATGACCAAGAAAAGAATGAACCTCTCGCACGCAAGAGGGGTAAGGCAATTGTGAAATAACATCTATTTTTGCAAGGTCTACCTCTATGCCCCTACTGGAAATGATATGCCCTAAAACTATACCTTGTTCTACCATGAAGTGACATTTTTCAAAATTCAGCACAAGGTTAGTTTCAATGCATCTACTAAGAACTCTATCTAGACAATCCAAACATGTATCAAAAGAGGATCCATAAACCGTAAAATCATCCATAAACACCTCTATGCAAGTCTAAAAAAAATCACTGAAAATGCTAAGCATACATCGCTGGAAGGTACCAGGGGCATTGCATAGGCCAAAGGGCATTCTCCTATAGGCAAAAGTGTCAAAGGGACAGGTGAATGGGTCTTTTCTTGATCCTCAGGAGCAATATGAATTTGTAAATAACTAGAAAAACCATCAAGAAAATAGTAATGAGATTTACCTGCCAAGCACTCAAGTATTTGATCAATGAATGGCAGGGGAAAATGATCTTTTCTGGTTACTTGGTTCAGCCTCCTATAATCAATGCAGACACGCCAGCTATTCTGCACTCTTATGGGGATAAGCTCATCCTTTTCATTCTTGATCACTGTGAGGCTTGTCTTCTTAGGAACCACTTGGATTGGACTCACTCACTGGCTGTCAGAAATGGGGTAGATGATTGCAGCTTGTAAGAGCTTGGTCACTTCCTTTTTCACCACATCTAGAATGACGGGGTTGAGTCACCGTTGTGGCTGCCTCATTGGCTTAGCTCCATCCTCTAAAAGTATCCTATGCATGCAGGTAGATGGGCTAATACCAGGAATGTCTGCTAAATCCATCCAATGGCTTTCTTGTGTTTCTCGAGAACTAGCAACAACTTTTCCTCTTGCTTAGCATCAAGGAAGGCAAAGATGATCACTGGAAAATTTTCCTTGTCCTCCAAGTAAGCATATTTGAGGGTTGCTGGTAAGGGCTTCAACTCTGGTGTGGGTGGTGGCTGAACAGTGGGAGGAACCATGGTAGGAGAAGAAAAAGGTTCCTTAACCTGTACCTCATAAAGCAAGTCAGAAGTAGATGTACTTCCTGCAACATGGTTAGTGCATTCTGACTCTAAAAAATCAACATCAAGAGGTACAACACCCAGAAAATCAAAACCAGATTCAAATTCAGATTCATTCTCAGCATAAAAATCAGACACAGGATCAAATTCAAACTCAGATTCAGATGCAATGCATAAGGAATGACAAGTATGCAGATCAGATAAAAATAGATGTTTCCTACCAGAATCAAAATCAAACATATAATTATCAACAATCTGATCAATTATCTCAGCACAAAAAACAAAATGATCCTCAGATGGATGTTTCATGGCATCAAGAATGTTAAAATGAACAACAATATCACCAAATTCCATAGACAATGTGCCAGCATAAACATCTATCTTGGTTCGTGCTATTTTCATAAATGGTCTGCCTAAAATAATTGGAACTGAACCATGGGAAAATCCTTCTTCCATATTAAGAACATAAAAATCAACAGGAAAAATAAGTTCACCAACCCAAACCAGCACATCCTCTATGAAACCTGCGGGGTAAGCAACACTTCTATTTGCCAAGTGAATCACCACATCTGTAGATTGCAAAGGTCCAAGAGATAAAGAATTGAAAATGGACAGAGGCATGACACTAACTAATGCTCCTAGATCTAGCATGACATTCTCAAATTTACTGTTCCCAATAATACAAGGTATACAGAAAGTACCTGGGTCCTTACATTTCTCAAGAATGTGAGGAACAAATTTACCTATCAATGCTGACACATTTCTACCCATGCTAATCCTTTCATTGCCTTTGAGCTTCCTTTTGTGGGTGCACAGGTCCTTTAGAAACTTGGTATATCTTGGAATCTGCTTGATGGCATCTAGCAAAGGTATGTTCACCTCTACTTTCCTGAAGGTCTCCAAGATCTCCTTTTCCGCTTCTTCCATTTTTTTGTTTGGAATTGCTCTAGGTGGGAATGGAAGAGGGATAGGATGCTGTTGTAAGTCAGAATTACTAGAAGAAGGTCCACCTGCATGAAAATTTTTGTTAGGAAGCTTTCTCTTTTGTGCAACTATCTCATCCTCTTTTTCAAGTGTAGAATAAAGCTTGACAGGTTTAGGTGCAGGTGCTGCTACTGGTGGAGGCACTTGAATTTGGTTGCCAGACCTCAAGGTGATGACACTCACATTTTTTGGATTCTGCACAGTTTGTGAAGGCAATTTGTCAGAATTTTGGGACTGAGCTTGATTCATCTGAGTAGTCATCTGCCCCATCTGATTTGTCAGATTCTGAATGGAGGCTCTTGTCTCTTGCTGAAATTGCATATTTTGGATGGTCATTTGTCTCACTAACTCTTCTAAGGAAGGTTGAGGAGGAGCCTCAGTTGCTTGTTGTCTTTGTTGTGATTGCTGCTGCTGTTGCTGCATTGGAGGAGGAACATATGGCTTGCTTGGACTAGCAGCATTCTGAAAAGGAGGGACAGGCTGTTGTTGTTGTTGTGGAGGACTTGTCCATCTCAGATTTGGATGATATCTCCAACCTGGATTGTATCTATTGCTTAAAAGGTCATAATTATTCTGCTGTTGTTGGTTTTGCTGCTGAGGGAGTCTATTATAAATGTTTGCAGCATAAGCTTCAGGTTGCTCATTAACTCCAGATTGCTGCAAAGAAGGACAAAGATCTGTATGGTGATCTGCAGAAGAACATAGACCACAAACTCTTGCAACAGGTGTAGATTTCTGATTCATGGCAAGCTGAGTTACTAGGTTGACCAAGGCATCACGTTTTCCTTCAAGCTTTTTATTTTCAGTAGATGAAGATGAATGCGTGGCCACCTCATGGACTCCTCTAAGAACAATAGCATCATTTCTTGCACTGAATTGTTAGGAGTTGGAAGCCATCTTCTCAATCAAATTCCTAGCCTCAACAGGGGTCATATCACCAAGAGCTCCACCACTGGCAGCATCAATCATACTCCTCTCCATATTGCTAAGTCCCTCATAGAAATATTGAAGAAGAAGTTGCTCAGAAATCTGGTGGTGAGGGCAGCTTGCACACAATTTCTTGAATCTTTCCCAGTACTCATACAAGCTTTCTCCACCAAGTTGCCTGATGCCTGAAATGTCTTTTCTGATGGCAGTAGTCCTAGATGCAGGGAAGAATTTCTCCAAGAACACCCTCTTAAGGTCATCCCAGCGGAAAATAGACCTGTGAGCAAGGTAGTATAGCCAATCTTTTGTCACTCCCTCTAGAGAATGAGGAAAAGCCTTTAGAAAGATATAATCTTCTTAGACATCAGGGGGCTTCATGGTGAAACAAACAATATGGAACTCCTTAAGATGCTTATAAGGATCTTCACCTGCAAGACCATGAAACTTGGGCAGCAAATGTATTAGTCCAGTCTTGAGAACATATGGAACACCCTCATCAGGATATTGAATGCACAAGCTTTCATAAGTGAAATCAGGTGCAACCATCTCCCTAAGAGTCCTCTCACGAGGTGGAGGTTGAGTCATGTTCTCAGTATAAAAATTAGCAGTGGAATGCTCAAAATCAGAATATTCAGGATCACTAGCAACAAAATACTCAGAATGCTCAAAATGCACAAAATGATCAGGATGCACACTATGCCTAACTAATCTATGAAAGGTTATATCTATTTCAGGATCAAAGAGTTGTAAATTGCCTGGATTGCCCCTAGTCATGCACTATATGCAGCAAATAATGTGTTTCTCAACAAGCACCTAACAAGGGGGTAAAACTATAGCTATACTCAAATGATATCAAAATGAGCTGATATTTTGTGAGGAACACCCTAAAATAATTAAAAGATAGCACAAAAATTTTAAGACAAAAATTCAAAGTCTAACTATGAAAACTACCTAAGCAAAGTTTAGAAAAATAGGACAATAATACTTAAAAAATAAAAAAAAACTTAGTAAACGGTTGATTTTTGGAGTTTGGGAGTCCCCAACCGGCTTCAACAAGTTTTCACAATATGGGAAATTTTTTTCTACCCCAAATGCATATATAATAATAGTTGTTCTGATACCCGGAGCAAAAGTTATAGCTGTTTTAAGTTTTGCTAAAAATAAGTTCTCAAATTTTTTTGAATCTCTCAAATCCAGCCACACCAAGTGTTCCTGGTATTTTTCACACAAAATATGATTCAAAAGAACTTCCCACACAAAATTCAGCCAAAAATAACAACCCTAACTATCAAAACAAAAATCGCCAATTAAATTGTAAACAGTCGTCGCTAATTCAGTCGCTAATGTAATGTTGTGTGAACAGAACACAGAATCAGTCTCTAATTCCGTCGCTAAGCACTATTCACAACAAAACAATAAACTGAAACAGGAAAAGCGCTGAACAAGGGGTACTACTAAATTGCAAAACAGAACATGAAATAAAACAGAATACCACACTAACACAACACGAGCACACTAAACAAAAGAAGTAAACGTAAAACAACTAAACATAAAACACGAATCACTAGCTATTATGAACCTTTGGCCCACTAGTCCCCGGCAACGGCGCCAAATTTGATCGAGGCCGTACCCAAATCAAATAAACATTAAAAATGCAGTATCTAGGAAGTGATCCTAGGTCGTCTCCCAACGAACAATGGTCAACCAAACGTTCATAACAGATAGTAATAAAACAATAATGAATTGGGGGGTGTTTGTTTTTGTAAATTAAATAGCAAGTAAATTTGAATTAGAAAATATCAGAATTAAAACACGTTGCTTCCCCTTAATTCACAAGCAAGTCTCTTATCCTAGGTTACGAGAATTTATCCCTTATCAGTTCAACCACTTAATCCAACCCTAAATTAAATTACTAAGCGAAATTTAACATAAGGCATTCATTATGTGATTAAGCAACACATACACCAATTAATCATGAACGATCATTAAGCATGAACGTAAATTAAGCGCAAAGACACTTAATCAAGCACTAAGCATGCATGGATTAATAGCAACAAATACAGAGTAATTGGTGAAGAGGAAAAACTGATCAGAATTTAATAGTAATAATAGAACCTCAAAGAGAGTTGTGCTTGATCCTCAAGAGAAAACAACGCTAGAGACTTAGCCTTCCATTAATCAGTAGAAAACGAAGAAAACTAGTATTTCTTCCAAAACGAAAAAGTGTCTAAAAGAAGAAGAGAAGCCTAAAACTAAAAACAAAAAAGGAGAGAGAGCGTCCTCAAACTAGAGCCTTGGTGCTGTTATATATTTTCAGCCCCAAAGCTTACAAATCTGTTTTAAGTCCAACCCCATAAATAAAATAAAATCTAGACAAGATAAGATAAGATTTGATAAAATAAAATCTAGATGAAATAAAATAAAAATAAGATATGATAAGATCTAGATGAAATAATATCTAGATTAGATAAAATCTAGATAAGATAAGATTTGATCTAGATAAGATAAGATTTGATAAAATTGTCTGCTCTCTTCAAGTCCAAGCTCAATTCTGGATTCAAGCCCAATTGCTTATAATTCTCCTGAAATTAAATTAAAAACACAAAATTAGTCCAATAGGCCCAAATGATGAAACTGCATGATTAATTTGATAATCAAGGCTAATCAATAATTAAAATGGTGACGAAAAGGGTTAAGAAATAAGAGAAAATGATGACACATCAGGAGGTGAGCATTTGCTTGCTACACTCCATTACCACATCATATAGTCACACTTTGTGCGTGTCCTTCATGCTTTACATGTCTCGAGACACTTAAGCACACTCAGTGGAGAATCTTTGACTTGATCTTGGATTAGTGGGCTAAACCATAGCTAAAATTCACTAATCATAAATAGTAAAATTTTGGCTCCAAAATTTGACTCCACAAATTCAAGTGAAATTTGAATAGAAATTCAAATTTTCTTCCAATTTTGTGTGACACTTAGGCTATAAATAGAGGTCATGTGTGTGTATTTTTTCAACTTTGATCATTGGAGAATTATACTTCAAAGTTCAGACCTTTTTTGAGACACAAAATTTCATACTCCTTCTCTCCTTCTCCCTCCATTCATCTTCTCCTACCTTCAAGCTCTTATCCATGGTTTCCTATGGTGGTGAGCTTCTTCTTGACTCATCTTTTCCTTGAAGTGACGTCTCCAATCATCTTTCTTCCTTCTTCATTCCACTGCCATTAATCTTCAAGAAGCAAAGGACTCCATTGATGAAGAAGATCCAAGGCCTACAAGCTCTAAATGAAGCTACATCAAGGAACTTTAATGGTTTTGAGATCTTAATGAATTGTTGATGAATTTAAGATAATTGTTTAATGTCTTGAATTATGTTAGGTTAATTTCATTGATAATGATATGAACATTATTTGATGAGTTGAATATGTTGATATTGATAGGTTGATGATAATGGATGAAAATCTTATTTTGAGAACCATCCATATGTGTGAAAATGAGTTAGCTATATCCTTTGGGAAGATTTTGTTGTTGTTGTTGAAAAATGGTATACTTGAGAAGGTGAGTTCCATGTCAAAACTTCATCTCACTAAAGCGACCTAGAGGTTTTGCTTGATGGAATATCTTCCTGAGTACCAGCCACACATTCTAACTTTGAATGACATGCTGAGATGTTGAGAATTACTTTCTAGAAGGACTAGTGATTCTTTTAGTGTATATAGGATGGATTTTTATGATGGTGAGACTTGAATCCTTGAGACAGACCATGAGTGAGATGATGGTTATGAATGAATCATATCTCAAACCTCAAGGAATCTAAATTTAGTTATTGTTTATGAGTAGGCACATAAGTTGAGGGTGTTTGGTAGACCTTTAACCTAAAGGTTGTCATGGTAGTTAATGTCGAATAAGCCTATAGAATATATGGATGGATGAATCTCTATAACTGTTAAAGTTAATGCATAACTTACCAAGATAAGTCATTATTCACGGTTAAAATAAGTCTTTTGCTTGAGTCAATTCCTACTTCCATGTAACAGTAGCGAATTGTTACAATCCAATTCAAATCGAACTTTTACATATGTATATATTTTCATTTATAAATTTATAATATCACTCATATTTTTATTTTTATTTCTTATACTTATAAAATTATCATATAACTTGTATCTTTTATGGAAAATACATTTAATTAAGGAATTATTGTACTATATTTAGTGTGTGTGTGTGTGTGTGTATATATATATATATATCTTATATTTTATTTTCAATTTTGTAAGAAAAATTAAAAGTATGAAATCAAAAACCAATTCAATTTGAACTGCTTTATATTGGCTTAGATTAAAATTTTAAATCAAATCGATTAATGATAAATAAACAAAACCTAAATAATTGGATAAGATATTTTTCTCTTCAGGACCAATTCTAGTCCATAAACTGTCATACCCTAATTTCGTTCGAGGACTATCGTTTGTTGATCTTTTGATCCTTGCTAGTCGACTTATGGTATTGAACACCAGTTACAGTGCGAAATAGATGATCATTCAATGTTTTGATCAAGAATGCGAAAGATACCAAAAGGGAGGGAAAAAAAAGGTTATTTTAAGCCTTTTTTTTAAGTAACCAAATAGCTTAGGGATGAAGTAACCAGCTCGCTTGGGCGAGCAAGGTTACTTCAGGATGAAGCAACAGCTCGCCTGGGCGAGCTGCCATGACCCCTAATGTCATCTTTTGCTATAAATAGGCATGAGGGAGGCTGAGTAAAGGGTTCCAAGGTCCAACATTGAGAAAAATCAGAGAGAAGAAGAAGAAATAAGAGAAAAATGAGGTCGAGGCGCTACCGAATTGTGACCGTAATCGACTTCTACATCGTTCTTCGTTCGTCATCCGGTTAGTTTTTTGTTTTAAGGATTTGAATGTGATCTATGCACCTTTATGGGTCCTCTTGTTTTGTGCATCTTCATCTCCTTCTTCTATCATCAGTAATCTCATTTTTTTCTTGTAAAGTGAGTTTTAACCGATCATTAGTGTTGCAAGTTATCTTAAAAAAAATTGAAGGTTAATAAGCAAAACCAAAATAAAACCAACTCATGAACTTCTTCATTTCATCAAATATCACTTGAGATTGTTTCAAGGTCCAACGCCTTAACGCTTCTCTCCACTTTTCATCAAACATCACTTGAGGTCGTTTCAAGGTCCAACGCCTTAATGATTCTCTTCGTTTTTTAAAGTTTAAAACATCGTTTCAAGGTCCAACGCCTTAAATGACTTTTGTTCGTAATTAAAATCAATCTTTCAAAAAAACATAAAATCAATGTAAAACACAAACTTTCAGACTTAAAGAACTACGTAGGTCTGAATTCCTCATCGCACTTGAGAATACGTAGGAGCAGGGGCAACATCTTTGTCGACCCCAAAAAATAATAAACATAAAAAGGAAAAATACATAATTTTGAAGTCATGTTTTGCACACTCGATTAAAGGTTGTTGTCCCTTGTGACGGACCCGTGGGGTGCTAATACCTTCCTCGTGCATAAACAACTCTCGAATCCTTATTTTCAAAATCTACAGACCTTCATCTTTTTAGTTTTTCTAGCATTTTCCTCAAATAAATGTTGGTGGCGACTACACGTGTTTTCTTCATGAGAAGCCACATTTTTTATTTCGCCTCGCCCTCTTGTCGAATGGTAGGTTGTGACACTAACTTATCATTTTATATGTAGAGAATTTGAATGTGAATATGACTTTCTGAATTATTAATGTATATAAATCATGAGTCACAATGTAATAAACCAATCACTCTAGTTTCCATTGAGTGGTTCAAATTTTTTAACACCTCAACTTTGTATATTTTTTTACTTAATATATATATATATATATATATGTGTGTGTGTGTGTGTGTTAGGTACATGAATTCGTATAGTTGGCTTGTGATGAGTTGAGTCTGGTTGAGAATTTTAAAGGATAAAACAATGCACATATGTCAATTAGAAGAAACATATATAATAATGAGTTTAATAAATATTGTAAATGATATAATATTTTATGAAAATTAAGAGTACGTATAGGATTTTTGAAGGAAAAAAAAATAAAAATAAAGACTATAAACATAGATAGACTTTTTTTCTCATCATAAGGTAGTGAATCCTTGACATTTTGGCCCAATGAATATCAATTATTTGTAGACTCAAGTTCCACACAAAACACATATATAAAGAGAAGTGAATTGGGATAATCGATGCAGTGATTTTTTTTTTACGTCCAAAGGGTAAAAAAATATTAATATTTTCAATATTTCAATAAGTATTCGAATATTAAATAATGTGTATAATTAATGCTCAAATATGTTGCCTTAAATGATTTCTAGAATAAAATTGGGATTTTAAATTCCTAAAAGTAAATAAGGAACATTTCATTTTCTCAAATGATCATTTTTTTTAAAAAATAATGCAAAACCTTTTCTTAAATGCACTTTGTTATTGAAAAACGTATCAAATTGGCATGTTTTTTCTTATACAATAAATATTAATTTTTGTAGTTTAACAAAACCTGACAATTTAAAAAAATAAAAATTAATATTGAACATTTTAAAATGAAATATTTAAGAGTCAATACGAATTATTAATTAGAAAATTGGAAAAATATTTGTTTAAAAATTAAAATATGATTATAGCACTAATTCATAATTTTATTGTTCTTATAATAGATATCATTGAATTGGGTTAATTATTATAATTTTAAATCAATTAAAAATATTAAGAATAATACCCTCTAAAAACTAAGACATCAGAAACACAGTTTAAGACATATTCATACAAAAGTAATTATTTCTATCACTTATCCTATAACTTTTCTTATTGATTAAAATTCAAAATGTTTAATAAGAATATATGAATAAATCTATCAATTATAATGTGAAAAGTCAATCAATCACATTTACGCAATCTAAAAACAAATGTAGTAAAAAAAATATAAAATACTTTAAAGACAACATAATTTCGGCCGTCAATATTATATATATATATATATATATATATATATATATATATATATATATATATATATATATATATATATATCAATTAGAAAATAAGGATGAGAAGAGACACAATTTAAGACATTGATACAAAAGTAATTATTTTTATCATCATATGATTTTGCTTAATTAAAATTCAAAATGTTTAATAAGAATATATGAATAGAATTACGAAAATTATATTGTGAAAAGTCACCCGATTAGAGTTTAACATTTCAAATAAAATTTTTAATTTTTATTAAAATATAATTTTTTTTTAAAAAATTGTAATATTGTTGTGCTAAAAAATAGAAAGCAGACCATTTGGGTAACTAATATAATTGTATATCAAATAGATATATAATTAATACCTAACAAAAATAGGTATGCGAAGAGTAAAAATTGATGACAAAACGTGGGTGACTCTTCAAATTCCTATGAATTGATAAATAGTCTCATTTAAAATATCTTTTCCAATTTGAGCTCATTTTTAAAAAATGTGAAATTTGACCCGTTAATGACAATTTTGTTGTTGACTTTTCTCGAAAATGCATTCATCTCTTTAGCTTCAATAGGACAATTATTTAACATTGAACAACCAAAAGACCTGAAAAATAGAGGAGTCTACTTAAATAGAGTGTTATGCTATTAGTTTGTTTGAGTAATTTGCTTATTATTTCTATTATTGTTTACTTCCATATCTCTGAAGATCAAGGTTAGCCCCCACCATATTCTTAGTTTTATTTTTTCAAGTACGATCATGTATGTAAAATTATATGCATTTGTGATTTTATGCTCTTTTATTCTTAATTTTGGTTCTATTTCATTCTTTGACATATCAAGTTAGAATTGGGAATTTTGGTTACCCATATTTGACTTTTATCATCAATGGTTTTCATTTCAAGTTGACAACCATATGTTATTAATATCACGTATATTTGCTACAATATTATTCCTATGTCACTGTTCACACATATGTATGAAATTCTTAATTTGTTATTTTCTCATGTTTCTAATTTTCATTACATTCTTAGTATGAAGAGTGAAAATGAGGTGAAAAATATTCCTTGGTTCAGAACATTTGAAACTACATTTTTCCCTAATGAGGTATTTTAAATTTTGTTTATGTTTTTCCAATTTTAAGAACTGATTGTATATTGTAGTTCTGTTTATTGTTTTTGTCCAATTAGGATCATATGGATATAGGAATTGTTTTTAATCATTTATGGAGGGAAAAATTAACAACAAAATATTGTTTGGTAAACGATCTTGTTGAAAATGTGTTTGAGTTACAACTTTCTAAGAGGTTGAATCAACCATATTTTGTATTTGGTGCTAAAAATGTAGAATTTTATAGCCCAGAAAGTATTTATATTGTGTTCTTCCACTATATGGGCCATAACATATTTGACATGAGAATATTTAAGATTGAGTCAAATGAAATTTCTTATCCACGCTGCAGAAATGGTCTATGGAACCCTGAGTTTATCTTTTAAAAGATTTTTTTCATTAGCTTCATGGTCAATATTGACACTTTTAGTATAAGTTTCAATGATGGTCAATTATTTATACTATTAGAAAAATTAAAAATATAATGGTTTGCATGAATATGTAGGATACTTTACATTTCGGAAGTAACTTCAATAAGTGGCATAAGGAGTCTTTGTCAATGTCTCATGCATATATTTTGGATTATGTGGGAGATCTTTATGTTGTCTAACTTACAAAGGATTTGAACACAAACTTGGTCTACATCTTTCCTAGAGCAAAGCAAATAATTGGTTATTATCAGCTATCAAATTTGGCTTCATTATTTGGGGGACAATCATTTTTCCATAAGGATCCTAAAACCTAATAATACTGACATTTCTTATCCTATAAAGCTGGATGATATTGATTCATATTTTGATGTAGAGTATAGCTCAAATGAAGAAGATGATGATGATGAATTAGAAATCGATGCAAATGTGGGTTGGGTGAAGGACGTAACAAAAGCAATGGCTAAACTATTATAATTTTAACAAGCCATATAAAATACCAATTAAGCACCAAAACACATTATGTCAGATTATTGAGAGAATGGTTTAAGGGATACCTACATCCATAGAACTTGTTAAATGAATGCACTGAAATCTTGATAATGATCACAAAAAATTGGTTTAATGACATTCTTTAACCAAATCACCTTATTTCGTTTCTCTTCAGATGAGGAGAAAATAAATTGTTTCTTCATTTGGTGTGTTGAGGATTATAACCATGCCTCAGGTTTTAAGCCTATTAGAGTTTCTATTATCCCCTAATGAACCAAATTAGCTTTTGCTTATTAAGTTCATATTAATTTTCTATTAATAGTCTAATGGGCTCAATAAATTAGATCACTTATATTGAACCCACTAAATATAAATAACTAATATAAATGTTATAATATAGGAATTATAAAATTTCTAACAATCTCTCACTTGGGCTTCATATTGACTTTAGACATTTATACCACAAAATTTTTTAGGTGCACAATCATATGTTATTTACTTTTAGACTCCTCTTTAAATAATTTGGCCAATCTCATATAGCAATAAAGAACCACTGTGATTTTCATCACAACTTAATGTGACTAGGCCATAATGATCATCATTATCACTCATATTTGATGACATAGATCAAATATGGATAAATGACATGAAAATAACAATCAATGTGATATTAATTAATTATATTTATTTCCAACTAGTCCAAATTTTATTCTTTATAGAGCTCAATCTTAATGCAACATAAATATTCCATACAAAATAAGCTCAAAATATAATGATAAAAATCAATTTTATTTCTGCAGAAAATCCAAACAATACAAATATTTGGAAAACATAGTATATAGAACATAAATGGGAATCCTACTAAAGTAAGGTATTATAAGGAATCACACCCATATAAGCAGCATGCTCATGAAAAACTTTAGGCAGTAAACCTTTAGTAAGTGGGTCAGCTAGCATGGAATCAGTCCTTATATGCTTTATGGAAATATGCATATTTTGAACTCTTTCCTTACCAACAGAAACTTAATGTCAATGAATTTTGACTTAGTTGTACTTCTATTATTGTTAGAGTATTAAATTGTTGCGTTATTATCACAATAAATACTCAATGGTCTTTCAATGCCATCGACAACACATAAACTAGGGACTAAGTTTTGCATCCATATCCCATGGTTGAATGCCTCAAAAAAATCAACAAACTCTACAACCATGATTGAAGAAGTTATGAGAGTCTGTTTAGCAGACTTCCAAGATATAGTTCCTCCAGTCAACATATATATGCATTGAAATTTGGAGTGTTTGTTGTCTTAGCATCCAGCATAATCAGAGTCTGAGTACCCGATGATCTCTAAATTATCAAATTCCTGACTAGTGAGCATGCACCTTTTTATTCTCTTCAAGTAATGCATCACGCGTTTTGTTGTCCTCCAATGCTGCATTCTAGGATCACTCAAGTACTTGCCTATAACTCTTATTGCAAATGCTATGTCAAGGCTAGTATAAACTTGAGCATACATTATACTTCCCACTTTCGATGAATAGGGAATCTTTTGCATCTTAGTTCTTTCAAGGTCATTATTGGGGCATTGTTTGAGACTAAAAATTTTCTCCTTTAACTATTAGGGTATCTCTTGGTTTACTATCTTTCATGCCAAATCTATCTATGACCTTATCGATATAACTCTCTTGTGACAACCTTAGGATACCTTGAGAACAATCTCTTAGAATCTTGATACCTAACACAAAAGAGATTTCTCCAAGATCTTTCATTTTGAAATTTCGTTAGAAATCTCTTGGTCTCATGAAGAAACCTATATCACTGCTAGCAAGTAGTATATCATCGACATATAATACCAACATGTATTTACTCCTATTGAACTTATGATATACACAATCATCAACTGCATTTACCTCAAAACCATATGAGGTAATGACTTGATGGAACTTGTAATACAATTGACAGGAAGCCTGTCAATGACCATGATGGATTTTTTTAATTTGCACATCACAAACTTTGAGTCACTTGACACAAATTTTTTTGGTTGCACCAAATAAATCGTTTTTTCAATGTCACCATTTAGAAATGCAGTTTTGACATTCATCTGATGCAACTCTTGGTCAAAATAAGCTACTAATGCCCTAATAGTTCTAAAAGAATCCTTTGAAGATACTAGAGAAAAGGTTTCTTTATAGTCAATTTCTTCCTTTTGAGTAAAGCCTTTAGCGACTAGATGAGCCTTATATCTCTAGATATTATCCTTTGCATCCTTCTTGGTTTTAAATATCTATTTAACAAACCAATAGGTTTCACATCTTTGGGCAATTCGATGAGATCCCAAATTCCATTGTCTTGCATAGATTTCATCTCATCCTTCATGGCATCAATCCAATTTTTAGAGTTAGAACTATGCATAGCTTGACCGAAGTTGATTGGATCTTCCTCTGTTAAACCAACATCATCTTCATGTTCTTGGAGAAATATATTATAATCATTTGGGATTGCACTTCTCTTCTCTATAATGGATCTCCTTAATGGCACTTCTTGAGGTTGTTGAGGTTGCTATATAGGCATTTAGGGGAGAACTTCATTGTTGTCTTGTTCTAGAACAATGTCATTAACAATAGTTTGAAAATTATTTTTTATTACTGAAGTTGTGTCTTGAACAATAATAGGTATGAGAACTTGATCACTGTCAATAACAAGTTCTTCCTCAAAGACAACATTATTTATGTTCTCTTATCTCCCAAACTAACTTCCTTAAGAAATCTTGCATTTCCTGTCTCACAAAAGGATCTTGAAGTGGGATTGTAAAGCTTATAGCCCCAAGACCATTAAACATAGCCAACAAAGTAGAACTAATCGTTTTTGAATCTGACTTTCTTTCATATGGCCTATAAGGTCACGCCTCTACTGGCAACAACAAATTTGCAAGTGTTTAATGCTTGGCTTTTTACCAATCCAAAGTTCATAAGGGGTTTCGTTAACTGCTTTACTTGACACCCTATTAAGGATGTAAAGTGTGGTCTTTAAGGCTTATCCCTAAAGTGACTCTGACAAAGAAGAATGACTAATCATACTCCTCATCATATTCTTAAGTGCAAAAGTTTTCCCGACATAGTGTATTGCGGAACAATTTCAGACTCTTTGAGGAAAAGTGCAAAAGGCCCCAGACGTTATTCTATTAATCCACCATATCTTCCATAGTACTCACCACCACGATCAGATTTGGTAGCCTTAATTTTCTTTCTAAGTTGAATTTCAACTTTAGCATTGAAGGTCTTAAAAATTTCTAGGGATTAGGACTTCTCATGCATCAAATATAGGTAACCATATCTAGAGTAGTAATCTATGAGCATAATGAAATATTATTGTTCGCTCCAAGAAATCATAGGGGAAAAACCACAAATATTCGTATGTATTAGTTCTAAGATGTTCTTAGCTCTTTCAACACCTAATTTCCTTTTGTTTGCTCATTTTCCCTTTATGCATTCAACACAAACTTCAAAGTCTGATAAATCCAAGTGATCAAGAATCTCATCCGACACAAGTCTTTGAATTCTATGTTTAGAGATATGACCTAAATGCTTGTGCCATAAGGTGACTGAATTCTCATTCAAATTTTGTTTTGTACCAAGTGAACTCATTTGCAATATTTCATTATAGGAACTAACAACATAAAAAATGTGAAGATTATCAATTAAAGAACCAAAACCAACAATATTTGAATTAACTTTATTATTTCCAAATGAACAAGAAAATAAAAATTTATACAAACTAGAAATAAAAATTAAGTTCTATTTAAAAGATGGTACAACAAAAAGTCTCAAATAAAATCAAATAAAATCCAATCTTCAACTGCAATCTGAAAGTTCCAATGACTTCGACTACAACCTTTTTGTCATCACCCACAAAGATGAATCTTTCATCATCACTTGGTGATCGACTTTATAGGCAACCCTACAAAGACATACTTATGTGGGTAATAGTAGCACCAAAATACACCCACCAAGTATCCTTAAGTACAAAAGTCAAATTAATTGCAGAACAAACTAAAGTAAGAAATTTACCTTTCTTTACACGCCAAGTGAGATACTTGGACACTCTTTCTTCATGTGTCCCGATTTCTTGCAGAAGTAGAAGTAAATTCCTTAACCTTTTTTTGTTTCTTTTTCTAAAAAGATCCTTCCACAACATCCTTAGTCTTTCTCCTTTTCTTATTATGATATGTTGAAGTCAAGTGAGCACTTTTAGTTCTATCTCTCTATAGCCTTTCTCCCTCTTACACATAGTGAGATATAAACTTGTTAAGGGACCATTTGTCCTTCTAAGTATTATACTCACTTTGAATTGCCTAGAGTATGCAGGAAGCGAGATCAAAATCAAGTGCATGAGCAGGTCTTCACCATGCTCTAACTTAAGTGACTTGAGTTTTGATGCAAGATTTGACATTTTCATAATGTACTCGATGATATTTCCTTTTCCCTTATACTTCATGGAGATGAGTTTAGCCAAAATGGTACTTGTCTCCGCCTTTCATTTTTGGCAAAGTACTCTTCAATTTCCATAAGTAAATTCTTTGCACTTTAACCTTCAGAAACAGAGCCCCGAAACGCCTATGGAATAGAGCACTTCATGGTCATAAGGCAAATTCGATCGAACCGAGGTTTCTATAGTGAAAATGGGTCATTTTGTCCTCAGTGCCAAGTCTAAATCTATATAGCCAAGAATAATTTCTACGACTTCCTTCATGCCCTTAAAGTTAGTCTGATTCAACATTGGGATAAAATTAACTTAAGCAACAATATTTGTTGCACTAGCAATATTAACTAAATAGCGAAAACAATTTAATAATATGTTCACAAATAACAAGCAAGTCATATAAAATATATATAACAAGAAGTGAAATATTTCATAAAACAAACTTATCGCAAAATATTCGACACAAAATTAATTCCTAGTCTTTAGACAAAAAAATTAATTCATAGTTAGTACTCTCAACATAATAATCAAATATTGACAATTAGTTATGTCAAATAATAGCCTTCCTGTGAACCGACTATTATTCACATGAAAAATATCTTATAATTGTCACATGTTTATCATCGCATTTATGTTATTATTTAGCCAAATTGCATCTTCCTTTAGACAAACACAATTCACAAAAATAATTTCATACTAGCATCTATGTACTTTTAATCAAATCAATTTTCACAATAGAAATTACTTTGGCAATATATTGTCAATCAATTTAATTAAAAAAATTATTAGACATGCAAATAAATGGGAAGATTCATTGTTGTTAAACTTGCACACAATCATGATAGTAATAAATATGAAACTTTAATCACAACAAATAAATACGACATTCGTAAATAACGTTATCACAAATTTATTCTAGTGTCACCAATGATGTACATCAATTAGCCAATTCATAAATCATCTATTCATGAATAGAAGCTTTACGCAGAGCTAAAGACATTTTGGATCAATATAAACAATGTATATCAAATGAAAATTAATGTTACGCACACAAAATGATAATGACATCCAAAGTATTCACAAATTGCATACAATAACTTTATGTAAAGGTATAACCCATGTGACTTTGAATTCAACGTAATTTTTTTTGGAAAGCTTAAAAAAACATATGTAAAGCTTCCTCAATTATATATCGCAAGCTATGTGAACAAAAGCTGTGCATAAATCCAAAAGAGATGCCAAAAAACAATACAATAAAATTAATTAATTAAGAATGATAAAATTCCTAACATAAATGATGCAATCCTACCCCGCCAGGGCATTGGATAGAAAACTCCAAGTAAATTGGGCCAGAGATGCAAGAGAAGGCCCTAGGGTTCTTATGAGCCTTAAGGTAGATTTCGGGCCCATGGGCTAAGTACGAGCCCACTTATCTTTGTAAATATTAGATTAAGGTTTCATTATTTTTGGGCCTTGTATTTAGGGCTCCATAATGTAGGTAGGGTACCCTAGAAATATAGGATTTTTCAGCCCTTGTATTTTAGGGCACCTAGACTAGTTTTTGTATTAGGGGTAGTTTTGTAATTTCACATGCACTAAGTGGATATTTGATGTGTGTGGTTGGAAATAAATTTAATTGAATTGGTAGAAGCCCAATCCAATTAAATTTTAGAGGGGGAGGTGAGCATTTGCTTACTACACCCCATTGCCACATCATATAGTCACACTTTGTGCATGTCCTTCATGCTTTTCATGCCTCATGACACCTAAGCACACTTAGTGGAGAATCTTGGAATTGATCTTGGATTAGTGGGCTGAACCATAACTAAAATTCACTAATCATAATTAGTGAAATTTTGGCTCCAAAGTTTGGCTCCACAAATTCAATTTCAAATTCAAGTGAAATTTGAATTTCCCTCCAATTTTGTGTGACACTTAGGCTATAAATAGAGGTCATGTGTGTGCATTTTTTTCAACTTTGATCATTTGAATATTAACTTCAGATTTCAGAGCTCCTTTTGAGCACAAAATTTCGTGCTCTTCTCTCCCTCTCCCTTCATTCATCTCCTTCTTCCTCCAAGCTCTTATCCATGGCCTCCTATGGTGGTGAGCTTCTTCTAGACTCATCTTCTCCTTGAAGTGGCGTCTCCTCTCTCTCTTCCTTCTCTATTCCGCTGCCATTTATCTTCCAAGAAGCAAAGGAATCCATTGATGAAGAAGATCCTAGGCCTACAAGCTCCAATGGAGCTTACATCAATAAACGTCCCCAAACAATAGTTCTATTTTTTCCCTTTAAATTATATATTCATGTTTTTATTTGCTTTTTTAGTTTTACTGTTCTAATCATTGCATATTCAATTTTACTTAATTTTACACTATCTGGAGATTTTATTTTTTTGCAGTACATTCCAACATTCCAACTAGGTTTGTTGGCATCTTCCTTTTTGCTCATTAAGAGTACATCCATGTCCATAATGAAGGAGGTAGAATATATACAACTATCAACTCAATACACTAAGATGAAGGGACATGTGGAGATATCTTGCTGGAGAACGATTTGCATTTTTGAAGGATATCAAATTAAAGGAATGAAATTTGATGCATTTTTTGTTCACTGACAATCCAAAAGATCTTCATGTTAGAGATTTTAGAGGAGCTTAGTTTGTCTTTGTTTGGGTTAAAATAGTTACTTTATTTTAATATTTTGGGATTGGTTTGTTTTGTTATTTATATCAAACAATTTGGCATTTACATTGTGCATCTATATTGGATTTAATTTTAAAATTACTTAAAACTGACTTAGAGGTTGCTATTTTAATTAATTTTTAAGGGAAATATTTTAAAAGTTTCAAAAAACTTATCATTTTGTTTACAAAATTTGATATTCTTAAAAAAATGGGATAGTGAAAACCTTATTATTCTCAAAATGTGTTTGGAATAACTTTTAGTTATTAAGGGTGCATTGTCCACCAAATAATACACATGACAAAAAAGTTGTCAGTAACTAAAAGGTTTATGTTGTGTTGTTCTTTTGTTGCCTCTTTGCTAATAAATTTGTAGTATCATGGAAAATAGTAGGATGTGTAAAATGACATAATTTTTACCTTGATCTAGGATATGTAATGTATATGTCATTCTGAAGTGATGTATTAATATGCTAATAAGTCGTTTAATGGAAGTTCCACTTGTCACTTTATTGTTGTAACCTAGTGTGCATCAAACAAACCCTAAAATTTGTTATTTTAAGCTATGTTTAGTAAAATTAGCCAAAAAATTAACTAGTAGCTAAAAGCTGAAAGTTGAAAACTAACTTCTTAAATTATAAGTATTCGGTAAAACTAATTGATGAAGTAACTGAAAAGTATAAAATGACAGAAAAATAATACAATCAAGATTTATTTAAAAGGGTAACTAAAAAATTTGATAAATATATTGAGGATAATAATGGAAGAAAATATAAAAAGATAGAAGTTAGAAACTAGCATTTTAAAAAATATTATTTTAAATAACATTTCAAAAAATACTAAAAACTATTATAAAAAACTTGTATGCTGAATAATAAAATAAGTTTTTCAACTAGTAAAATAGTTAAAAACTAACTGAAATATCTTGCTAAACATAGTTTTAATTTGTTATCCCAAAAATTCATTTATTTCAACCACAATAAATGATCTTTCAAATTAGTAAAGGTGATCCTGTTTATGGCCGCTTCTCTATGGTATTAGTTCTTGCTTAATTGAATTTGCTTCTAAATATCCTAAATGTATAAAAAACAAATTAAAAAAATTTGTTACACGTATAATAATATTTTGTCGCATATAATTAAAAATTTTAATTAAGTAATAAGAAAGTGGTTTCAATTAATATATAAAATAAAATGTGTCCTAAACTGTGGTAAGAAAAGTTACAAATTATTGAGAGAGAAATATAAAATTTTCTATTTTTTTATCTCAATATCTTAAAGGTATCAAAAACATATTCTTTTTGTGGAATCAATTCAAAAAAATTGTATATTATTATTTATTAAATTAAATATATAAATAAACGAATAAAAAGTGTCAAAAATCTTAAAAGTACTTAAAATTACTACTAGTATTTGTTATGTAATTCACGGTGCATTCCAAAGTCCATAATAAATAAAGTGCAAATTTAGTGGTATAATTGACTTTAATAGTCTACAATAATTAATATGCATTAAAGTTTAATTTAACAATATTTTTTCCGTAAAAAATAATATTCTTATGAAGTACACATATTTTAATGGGAATTTAAAAGATACTCATATCTTAAAATTTAATTGGAGTAATTAATTTGATTATAATTTGAAAGTTAAATGTATTATAAATTATGCTAAAAAAATTACACATCATTGAGAGAAAAAAAAATAAAGATATAAAATTTGATATTTTTATTTTATTTTAATATCATAAAAGTATAAAAAAAACATTCATTTTATGAAGTCAATTCCAAAAAATTGTACAGTATTATATATTAAATCAAATATATAACTAACAAATCGAAAATTGTCAAAAATCTTAAAAATACTTAAATTTAGGCTTTATTATACTACCTCCAATCCTACATACAAGTAACAAATTGACTTTTTTTGTCCTAATTAAAAAAAATGACTAGTTTTCAAACTTTTCAACGGTTAAATTTTGTTTTATACCCTTAATTTGTTGTTAACTCTATTTACACTCATTAGATATGAGTATTAACATTAAATGATACTATTACTTACAAAATTTCTTTTATACCCTTAATCTAGCTTTTTTGTTTTTTGTTTCAATTTATGCATCTTTTGATATGTTTTTTTATCATCCTATCCTTTAATATTTAAATATATATATTAATATCTGAATAGTAAATATTAAAATATTTGAAAAATATATATAATTAAAAAAGTCTTCTCAATTTCAGTTTAACAATTAAAATATATTTGACTAAATTATAATTTCCGTACAAAAAAATAGCTCAAGAAGAGATGCATTCAATTGGGGTAAGTAACTTAATTTAAGGAAAATCAAACCAATAAAGTAATAAATCCTATTCTTCCAATTCTGGCACATATTTAAATATGTTCATGCCAATCTTATTCAAATTATCATTATGCAAGTGTTAAATAATTTATCATCTAAAACTCGAAAATGAACACACATTTATGAAGCAAGAGTCCCAATTACCTCGAAAATTAGAAATCTCTTTTTCAAACATCACGTATCACATATACAAGCTTATATGAAATGGATTTTAAAGGTTTTTCGAACATTGATTATAGTAGATTGATTAATTGGATGAGAGTTAATAATTAATAAATTTTCTTAAGTATAGACCCATGTATATATAGCTAACTCCATTGTGTCTCTTCCTTTGTTTTTAAAAACTTATCTTCTTATACTTTTGCAAATTAATGGCTCTTAGAATTTCTTTCAATGATAAGATTGCGTGTGGAAGCATTGATTGGTGAATCAGAGTAAGAGTAGCTGTTCATCTTTGGAAGCAAACTCAATATAGTAATCCAAATGAAATAAGTAATACTGAATTGATATTTTTGGATGAAAAGATATTTTATATAAATTGATTTTGGGTATTATTCTACAATGTTTATTTTGGAAAAAAATTGATATCAACCTTTATTATACATATGACAATTGAGAGTCTCAAATATATGCTTAATCTCAATTTATTCTCCAGTTGTTATGTTATTTAAAATGACCTTTTAACTTACTTTTATCTTTTGTCATAGAATAGGTGGATCCAAACTTCTCTCAAGAAAAGTCTGATTGATGATTATGAAAAATTAATAAAGATAGAGATTAATTCTTCAATTCAATGGTGATTATTATAATTTTCTTTATTTTCATACAGAATAATATATGTGTGTGTGTGTGTTTATTATATTTTGGATATATAATTTCAATCATATTTTTTTTATGACATATTTATAATTGTAAGATGAAGAATTGCATAATATCAATGAAAAAATTGTTACAAAGTAATAATAGAAATTTATCTAATTTTCCTCCTATGTTTGTTCCAGATACAGACATTGTTTCTCTTATTTAAAATCATCTCATCTATGACAAGCTCAATTATGATAGAAAGTTGTTTGAAGCTGAGTACAAATAGTTGTTATCCAAAATGACTCTTGAGCAACGAAAGATATATGACACCATAATACTAAGTGTATCTTTATATTCAAACAAATTATTTTCTCTTTATGGATATGGAGGGACTAGAAAAATTCTTCTTTGGAGGCCAATTTATGCAAAAATTAGATATAAAGGAGAAATTGTTTTAATAGTTGCATCTAGTAGAATAATTACCTTGTTGATTCTAGGTGGTAGAACACATATTCTATATTTCATATTCCAATAAATATAAATGAAGATTCTACCTACAACATAGTCGCCTAAGAAAGTCTTTTAGCTGAGTTGATATCAAGGACAAAGCTAATAATTTGGAATGAGGCTCGAATGACTCATAAACATTGGTTTGAAACTATTGATAAATCATTCAGTGATGTGCTTTGATTTTCTAGTAAGCAAAATATGATCTTTCCTTTGGAAGGAAAGTTGTGGTATTAGAATGAGATTTTAGACAAATACTTTAGGGGGTGTTTGGTTTGGTTGTTTTCTGTTTTCATTTTCACTGGAAATAGAAAATGGTGATGAAAATGCATTTGGTTTGATTTTTGAAAACATTTTCAGTAAAAATATTTTCCCAAACGAACAAAAAACTAGAAACAATAAAATCTCATTTTTAGTTGAAACCAGAAACCTCATTTTGGGTAAAATGAAAACGCGGTGACAAGGAATGTAATTTTAAGCAAATCTAAAAATACATTTCCTTTTGAAAATGCATTTTTAGTGTTTTTATTTCTTGAAAGCAAAAAGCAAGAAGTCAAACCAAATATGTTTTCAGAATTCTAATATTTTGAAAATGAAAACAGAAAATGAAAATGCATACCAACCACACCCTTAGTCATTCCAAAAAGAAGAAAACAAGATGTTGTTCATGCATGCTAACATTAATTCATAATATTTTTGACCTTTATGTAAGGTTCTCACTTTATCAAAAAATAGGCTTCAATCAGGGTTTTCCAATGAAGATGTGTCTCAATTTAAAGAATTTGTAGATTGGGTGTTAGATATTGGAAATGAAACTATTTGGTGAGATTCATGATGAATAGATTACCATTGACATTCTATCTGATGTGCTTATTGAGAATACATATGATCCTATGTCTACTATTATTAACAACACATACCTATCACTTTTGGAGAATATGACTAACACATCTTTTTTCAGCATAGAACTATTTTAGCACCAACTAATGATGTTGTTAATGAGTTGAATGAACATATTATGACATTGATTCCAAGAGAAACAAAAACTTACTTAAGTCTTGATGTCCCATGTTCAGTAGTTGGACATGTTGATACACTAGATGTTGTTCATACTCTTGAGTTGTTAAATACCATTGCTACATTAGGTCTACCAAATCATAAATTGAAGCTAATGATTGGATTTCACATTATGTTATTGAGAAATATTGATCAATCTGCTGGATTGTGTAATGGCACACGATTCATTGTAACTCAAATGAACATTCATGTGTTGCAAGCAAAAGTTATTTTTGGAAGCAAAATAGGAGAAAAGGTATTTATCCCAAAATTATCGTTGATTCCATATGATCCTAGGATCCCATTTAAATTTTAGAAAAAACAATTTCCAATGGTTGTTTCTTTTGTAATGACAATCAACAAAAGTCAAGGAAAATCTTTGAAGAACGATGGAATTTATTTTCACATGGACAATTATATGTTATAATATCAAGGGTTATGACATGTCACAATTGGAAAGTTCTTATATGCAACAATGTGAGACAAATTTCAGACAATACAATGTAGTATTTAATAGATTTTTTTAGAATTTGGCTTAATTTTATAAGTTATTCATCATTTATTATATATATACATGATTGACATATTAGTATATAAATTTTATTTGATAGTCTTATTCTTTATTATTCACATAACAATGCAGGATAATGATTGAATTGAAAAGGAAACATTGACAAAGCATCATGTTTTCAATTTCTTACTAGGTATTGATACATCAAATTTTCAAATTATTATATAAATATATTTTCAAATTTGTACTTATTCTAAATGTACATAAACATGATCTTCATTTATTCTTTTTTATAATTTATTTGCTAATGAGTTACACAGTGTAGGCATCATGTTCTTATATTAAGAACAATCATCTATATGGGCTTTTATTATGTTTAGCCAACTTTTATGTAGACATTATTAATGAATATGATATTTTTCCTGTATAATGTGATGTAATCAATATGAATTTTTTTATATCACATCATAATTTATTTATTTCTTTGATGTCTTTCAATAACTTACTACCAAAATACAAAAATGGATTTGATTATGAATAAATAAACACATTTAAATTGTTCACCCCATGCATCGGTCAAAAAACTAGTATAGATGTAATTATAAAGGTGTTGATAAAAAATATAAATATAAATGCTTAATTGTACTTTTTTGTGACCATTTTTCACATTTTTGGAAAATTTGTCATCAAATTATGAAATTTGTAGATTTTGTTACCTAATTTTCAAATTTCGCACATTTTGTTACTCATTTTTCAAAATTCCTACACATTTTTTCTCTATATATTGTAATTAAGCATTTTTGTATTGAAAATTGGATGACAAAATGTACAAAATTTTAAAAATTGGGTGACAAAATATGTTTAAAAAAAGGGTAGCAAAATATGTAAAAATTTAATGGCAAAATTGGTAAAAAAAAAAAAAGTAAAAGATGAATGACAAAGAGTGTGTTAAGCCAAATGGATAAGTTTTTTGGTTTTTTCATTTTACACTTCCTATTTTACTAAGTATATATCTCTTTCTCTTTTTTATACATAAATTTATCTAATTACTATACTCATATTATTATTATCTTCAAAAAGATATTTTGGTTATAAAAATATATAAAAAGGAGAAGGGACATATCAACCATCACTTTAATCCGGATCATTATCTCAAAAGAATGATCCATTTTATTAAATTAATCATGGACAATGTATGAAATTTATTTGTATTAAGTACTTGTGACATAAGTTCTTTTGTGATAGTTTCTTATTGAAAAAAGTATTTAATTAAACTATTTATATAAACATGCTCTTAGTATCCTAATCTATTCTGCCCTTAGTCTTAATCTACTACTCTTCCTAATAAGGTTGAAATGTGTCATTCTTTTATTTTTCTTAATTTAAGTTTAATTATTAAAGTTATTATAGATGTATTTATTATAAATTTTATTTATTTCTATCTAAATTTAAGAAATGTGAAATACTTATGAAACTTGTATTGAAGAATGATCCTATAGTACCCTATCAAAAGATTGCCTCCTAGGATTCCCAGCTTTTCAATTTATTAATTAAAGTCCATTATACATAATAATTTTTTGTTGTGTTTTTTTATCTGTATTTTTTATACTTTTATTCTTAAAAGTTAAAGGCTCTTGTTATTTACACTCCTTTTTTCTATGTACACCCCATACCCCATCTCTACTCGATATATTCTTTTTCTTAAAGAAGTATATCCCTTTTGCAAAAATACATCTAAGGAAAACACATTTTTGTTGTGTATGATACACAATATTTTTTTTGTTTTGTTATAATTATAAGTAGTGGTGTGAAAAATTCACACAACGGAATTTTTTTTCGTTATGTTATATAGTATACAAAAAAATTAATACAATTAATGGGAAAATGTTTTCATTATGTTATTTTTTTGCAAAAGAATATAATACAACAGAAACAAGTTTATGGTATGTTAAATTTTTCAAAAAATTTAATTAGCATAATGAAAATATTTTTTTGTTGTGTTTTTTGTTTACAAAATGAAAATCAGTTTTAATTTTGCGACTGAAATATATTATATATTTAATTTTACCATCAAATTGGTGACGGGAAATATATTTATTTTAAAATATTTTAATTTCGCGACCAAATCAGTGATTGAAATACACCTATGTTTCAATATTTTAATTTTTCAGCGACCAAAATTGTTCAGTGACTATGTTGCCATTGAAAGGAACAAACTCAAAGCATTTTTTAAAATTATAGCTTAAAATAACTAAAATCAACTACTGAATTAGAGACAAAGTTTTCGGTCGGTAAGTTAGTCCTCGACGAGACAACGACAAGCTTTTTAATATTAGCGATCAAATAAAGGTAGCTGAAAATTTAGCGTTGAATTTACCAACCAAACTTATTCGGGTTGCTAGATCGGTCGCTGAACACTCTAGCGACCATTTTTCTTGTTTAGCAACCGATCATATCGGTTGCTAATATGCAATTTTCTAGTAGGGCAAATGTGGGTGGGAGAAGAAGGGAAGAGATGAAGGAAGGGGGATATTTCATGGGAGGGAGTGAAGAGAAAACATGTTGGATAGAGAGGTGAAGAGAATGGGAGGGAAAAATATCACTATGGGGTGAGGGGAAAAATAAAAAGTAAACGGGAGGGAAGGGTGTATAATAGGAATTTTAGTTAAAACAAAAAATTGGAGTGTGATAATAATTAAAAAAAAAGTGTGACAATAACAAGTCCCCTATAAAGGTGATCAAAACCTAGTAGGCTTGTGTTCCATTGCAATGAAGGTTTTTTTAAAAAAAAAACAAAAAAAAAACTATGAAAAGC
>NC_038241.2:29658663-29714379 GCF_000004515.6 Glycine max
AATTGTTTCTTAATTATTATATATTTTTAATTAAAATATAATTAATAACGCAATATATGATTTTTTTAAAATATATAAAAATTAAAAAAAAAATTATATTAACATCGGTTTTTTCGAAAACCGATGTTTGGAAAACCGATGTTAACATATTATACGTTAACATCGGTTTTTGAAAAACCGATGTTAACAAATGATGTTAACATCGGTTTTCCAAAAAACCGATGTTAACATCATTAGTTAACATCGGTTTTTTGGAAAACCGATGTTAAGAATGATACTTTATTTACAAATATGCCACCGCGTTTAACTTAACATCGGTTTTGTAAAAAACCGATGTTAATAAGCCGATGTTAAAACTACTTTTTGTAATAGTGCTTTCTACTCATAATTTGCATACGAAGCATAGCCCGAGTCAATGGTAGCTTCAGCACAAAATCATCAAAGCTACTTGAGTATGTGCCCTACAGTGGCCATATTTTTTTTTTCTTAGTGTAAGTTACAAACCTTGAAGTTAATTCTTGATGAGGATAGATAGGGCAACACTGGGATAATTGTGTGGGGTTAGCTGCACACAAATCAAGTATGGTCCCTCTATACATGTGAAGTTGGGATTGCACTAAATCTGTACGTGACCTTACCCAGTTATATGCAAGAATGTAAAAGGCAATATATTGCCTAGGCAATTTAACCTGAAGCTCAAAAATGATGATAAATAATGAAAACAGTTGATACAGATAACGAAATAACGTCATAAACTCTTCTGTCACTTATTGAAAGACAACAATTTGTGAATATATATCATGATCAGAGTTTTAGTAATTTATTAATTGACTGTGGTAATCATATGCTGTGCATCTCTTTTGAACGCTGTCTATCCATTACTATATGTGATATATATATTTCTTTTAAAGTTCTGGTAGATTAATTACTAGCTCTAGTGTGCAAAGGAATTGAAGCTGTATTGTTTATAACAATAATAACAACATACCAAACAAAGATCTATGATATTCAGATGACATTTAAAAAGTTGGGATGTTGGGTAATTTGGACCACATGCATGAATTAATTAATTTGTAACTACACAAGAAAGTGCTCAATGAATGTACGTTTTTTCTGCTCTAGCCTTACAATAAAGATTGCACGCGAATAGTGCGGCGACATAGCTAGCAAGGAACACATGCATATGTACCTGCAGGGTTTCCACTATAGTTGTTGTAGCCCTCTGACTCACTTTTAATGCCATATATAGATATGTCGAGCTTGCTTTGTTGAGCTAATCCAGCCATTCATGGGAATATAATATGGTTATTACTGATCAATGTTTTTAAAACATTGGTTAAAGGAATAAAAGAAAAAAATATTTATCGAATGAATTATAGGAAAACATAAAAAAGATTTATGAACAACATAATTTTTTAATTTCGAATAAAAATATTTTTAATTTAAATTTTTTAATCAATACTCACTCTTAGGACGCCGATTAGCATAATATATAAAGAGAGAGAGAGATAGCGTGTATGTGAAAACTGCCAAGTATGAAGTATAGACAGTGGTAAATATTATGGAAGAAATAAAGGCAACACGAAATGGAGGTTAAAGTACCTGAACTTTTAGTCTTTACTCTTTTACCATGTTTCTGGCCATGTGTCGCCTACATGTCCAGAAAAGGGAAGCTAGGGATGGCTAATTGGGCAATATATGTGGAGAAAAGATTTCTGCTTTTGATCATGAAATACTAGATATATATCTGCATGTGCAGGTTAGGCCTGCCTAGCCTAAGAAAAATAAAGGGTCTCCTCCCCACCCACGACTCATTTTCTTGTCTGTTGAGCAACGGAAAACCAGACCTTTCTTTCCTCCATTTTATAAAACCAACAATGTGTAAATAGTACAAGGTAAAATATGTTTTTTTTAATTCAAAATATTTTGAAATGTTGGGTTTGGTTATTATAAAAAAATTAATATATTTCTATTCTATGTATTCTAATACGTATTTTAAGCTTCTAACAAGGAACTAAAATTATATTATTTTTTTAATAAATGTTTTTTAATATATTTACACCTACATCCTCTTCTGAGATTTTATGAGATTGCATAAATCTGTTTTTTTAATGTTGAAAGAAACTTCCTTAGTAGAGAAATACAGTATAATATTATCAACGATTAAGAGAGGTGAGTGTGGGTAGAAAAACAAGATTTAATGCAATCTCATGAAATTTCAAAAAGTGCCAATGTAATTTACTCATTTAGATAGATAAAGAGAGAGTTTAATAGCTATGCATTCTCATTCATACTAGAGTAAAATTGTATTGCACTAACAACTAATTAACTTTATCTATTACATCAAACCAGTATTTTAATTGAATTAAAAATAAAAAACTTTAAAAATTAAGGGTTTAGTTTTTTAGATTTGAGATGAAGAAATATTGATGGATTGACAAATGCACCAATATGTCTCAAGTAGTAAAATTAAAATGGAAATTCAAGTGTCAAATCCATAAAGACTTTGTTTGTACTTAGGTAGATGAATGTTTTATTAATAAAATAAGTTAAAGAAAATTGACTTGAAAAGGTTATGAGAAAAACAATAATTTAAATTGACAAAAAATTAAATCAAATAAGAGGAGAAATTAAACAAGAATTTAAATTAATTAATTAAAGACAGAAAAGATGAAAAAATCCAATATTATTGTAAAAGAAAATTCAGAAGATGAGAATGTTGGAAACTTAGTCTACCACCAGAGCTACTCTTTGATGTAATGTTAATGATTTTTCTCTATTTATAATTATTCTAATTTACACACGCATCTACTAGTATACTTTAACTTTGGTCCCCGCATGAAATGGTCTAATTTATCTATTTCTCTTCCAAATTCTTTTGCATAGCTAAAATAGTAAATTACATTAAGAATAAAGATGTATAACATGCTAAACAAATATCAACTTATCCCTAGTGATGACTTTATTTAGATACATTTTTCCTCTTCTATTAGAAAATAACGTTTCCCAACGCTACTCCTAAAACTTATCATGCAAATGAGTGATCAAGCCACAAGTAATAATATTAAGCACATGAAAAGATAATGCAAATGTAATATTCATAAATAGATAGGAAGAGAAATTACATCAAGAGTAGTTGACTATGTCTTTTCCTTTTTCTCTTTTTTTCTTTTATGACGTAGATTAGTGGGCTTCTTAATTAGTATGTTTTCCTTAATTAGTCCTCCTTTCCTTAATTAGTTATTTTCCTTAATTAATCTTATTTCCTTAATTAGCCCTATTTTCCTTAATTATCCTTGCTTCTTGGCTTTATTTTATTAACTAAGCATCATAAATTTATCACTTTTAATATTCTCTACACAAAAACTTAAATGATGTTAATTTAACAATTATTTGCTCAAAAAGAAAAAAAAGAGAAAATATTTATAAATTCTTATATAATTTAACCCCAAAATATACTCATAATTAGGAGTTATCAAACTCCCCCAAATTTAAATCTTTGCTTGTCCTTAAGCAAAAACGAAAAAGTTCAGAGTTTACCCATCACAATTCATGAGATAATTGCATACATTCTAAAAAGCTTCATTAGACAATTCTCGAGTTCACAGTTGTCATATGTTTATGAAAGGAGCAAAACAAGATGTACTTTAAATGAAATGGTTAGCAAGAATGACAAATCAAAATAAATAATCACGAAACTTCAGTCCTCACAAGGCTATAGTTTCTCTCAATCCCACAAGTGTATTGGTAAAAATGTTTCAATTATAACAATTGAATAGTAAAATTCTCAACTTTGCACATCATCTCAATCAATGCTATCATACATGGACAATATGGATCACTAAGGACTTTATTAGGCTTGTAACATGGCTAGGCTAACAAAGAAATCATGGTTTTTCTAGGATTCAAAGTTTAGGATCTAGGAGAGCATTCATTCCCTGCAACTTAGAATTTTTCACAACACCAACCTTATTGCTTTGCTACTTTTTTCAGCACCTTTATTTTCTTTGATGATGGTTTGCCCCAGCTTTTATAATTTAAAATAACAAATTATTTTTATTTTTTTGCAAATAACACTCATACTGGGCTGGAGTACCATGCTTTGTGACTTAATTTAACTTGTGTTGTTTATTCATTTTCTTGCAATAGAAAACCACCTAAAAATATTCCCCTAAATTTGGGACAAATTTGTCTAGATCCATGAGTACTCTCCTACAACCTAAGAAATGGTAGTTAGTAAATATCACATTTTGGGCTTAGGTTCCACTAACAAAAATTTTACATTAGGCTAAAAAAGGGTGCAAGGGATGCATTCATTCAGAGAATGACTTTTTGGCTAAGTAGTTGAATAAAATAACAAACAAGACCTTGATCATCTCCACATCATACATGCATTTCAAGCAATCCAAGAATCATGCAAAATCAGGAAATTAAAACCAGTCGTTCTCTCATAGTTGAAAGTTCACACAACTTACCAATTTTCATTGAAGTATGAAGGTTCTCATTCCATGCTTTTTCTTCTTCAGAAATACTAACCTTTTCACTTTTATACTGTTAGTTCACACTCCATCACTTACACTGACGCCCGCTTGCATGAGAATCAACAATTCACAAAAATATCCATTAGTACGCAATTCATCTCACTCATGCAATTGATTCACTAAAAATGTGGTGCAACTAATTAATAAGTTCCTACTTCTCTATCATGCATCAAACTAAATTAAAATTATTAAATGACTGAATTTAAACTAATAAAATTAAACTGCCCTAAATGCAAGAAATTAAAATGAAAACAAAACAAAATAAATAAAGACAAATAAGGAAAATTAAAGAGAAATCTTGATCAAAATGGGCCTCAATCCTATGTGAGCCCTGGATCCCAAGCTTCTTGAGTAGCACTGATGTCTACAATATATTCATCATCATCTCCAATCTCTATGACATCATCATTATCAATATCAGAGGTATCACCCCCCCTTACAGAAGGAAGTTGGACTCTTGGCCAGGCAACTTGAGATAGGAATGTCTCTAGTGTCATCATTGGTTGCTAGAGAGATAACAGATGAAGGCTCTGCATCAAAAGGTACTATCCATGGTGAAGGCTTTGTAGCATGGGGAAGAGTTTCTTCGGCTGAGAGGAAGAGGAAAAAGCCTTGTCGACTGTAGAAGAGGTGGCTAGAGGAGGGATTACTGAAGATGGAGCTAGTGGAGCATCTGGAGTGGTTCAAGCCTTGACTCTCCTTGGCCCCAGGAGACAATGGAAGGGACTACTGGATTCACAACTAGCTTGACTTCATCTTCTTCTAGAAACATAGACTTTAGGTGCTGCCCAGCAAGGTCAGCTTATTGCTCAATTGCCTCCACCTTAAATCAGGTCTTGCTATCACTTGGATGTTTTATTACCTCGAACAAGTTAAAGGTGGCTTTATGGTCCTCCACACTTATCTCCACATTTCCATTTCCTATGTCCACAACACATTTTGCAGTTAGCATGAATGGTCTGCCCAATATTAAGGGAATATCAGAATCCTCTTTTATGTCTATTATCACAAAGTCCATTGGAAAAGTGAATTGGCGAACTTTAACCAGGACATCTTCAACTACACCATATGGTCTGATAATGGAGCGGTCTGCTAGTTGAAGAGTCATTTTAGTAGGAGCAACCTTCAGATTTCCGATTCTTCGACACATAGAGAGAGGCATCAAATTAATGATTGCCCCTAGATCAATGAGAGCTTTACCCACTGACACATCCCTAATAGAGCATGGGATGGTTATATTTCCTGGGTCTTTGAATTTCCTTGGTAAAATTTTATGGATTACAACACTGCAATTTCCTTCCACCACAATGCTCTCATTGTTGATATATTTTCCTTTCTTTGTGAGGAGGTCCTTCAGAAATTTGGTATACAAAGGCATATGCTGTAAGACCTCTCTAAAGGGAATGGTGATCTCCAGCTTATTGAAGATGTCAAGAAACTGAGCAAAATATCGCTCCTTGTCTTTCTTTGATGGTACCAAGGGATATGTGATGTCCTTCATTGGGACCGATGGTATCTCTTTTCTAGCCTCCTTAGCTAATTGACTTTTGGTCTTAATAAGCAAGACCTTCTCACCTTTCTCCTTACTCTCATTTTTCTCTTCTTCATCCTCTTCTCTCTTTCTATTCTCTCCTTCCTTATTACTCACATCTTCCAATACTCCCTCATCTCTCTTTTCTCTCTCTGCATTCTCCATCATCTAACTCATAGTGAAAATTACCTTACACTCCTCCTTGGGATTCTTCTCCGTGTTGGCTACAAAACTATCCATGGACGTTTTAGCCAATTGCTTAGCTAATTGGCCCACTTGTACCTCTAGATTCCTGATGGCGGACTCAATGCTCTTGTGATTTGATAGAGAAACCTACATAAACTGAGTCAAAGTGTCTTCTAGCTTGGTGGTTCTCTCATATAAATCAGGTCCTTGATTGGGGGGCTGATTAGATGGAATTCCTTGATTTCTATTAAAGTTATTCCCGGGGTGGGATCTATAAACTTGGCCTTGAGAGAAATTCCCCCCCTTGATTGTATCCTGGAGGTCCTCCTTGATGGAACCATTGACGGTGTGGATTGGTCATATAGTTGACTTCTTTTGATACATCGTCTTGGACCATGCACATGCCTGACTCATGGGTCCTACCACAGATGTTGCATCCCCCAATGTGCATGACTGAAGAATGAGCAGGTTGCATTCCCTGCAACTGTTGAGGAAGCTTGCTCAACGTCTCGGTGAGGGTCTCTAGTTGCCTAGCTAGGAGCTTGTTTTGGGCTAGTAGTGCATCTTGTGATGTGAGCTCAAGAAGACTCTTCTTTGTAGGCGTGTAAGCTCGATCATGAAGGATGGCATGGTCACTGGTTGTCATGTTTTCAATCAACTCCATAGCTTTATCAGGTGTCTTCAATTTGATTTTCCCACCAGCGCAGGCATCAAGTAGTTGTTTAGAATGGGGTCGCAAGTCATCAATGAAGATGTTTAGCTGAACCGACTCGCTGAACCTATGGGTGGGAGTCTTCCAGAGTAAACCATGGAAGTGGTCAAGAGCTTCACTCAATGATTCATCGGGGAATTGATGGAATGAAGAGATCTCCACCTTTCCTTCAACGGTCTTGGACTCTAGAAAATATTTCTTCAAAAATTTCTCTATCACCTCTTCCCATGTCCACAAGTTGTTTCCCTTGAACGAGTGCAACCATCCTTTTGCTTCACCAACCAAGGAGAAGGAAAATAGGTTGAGACAGATGGCATCTTTAGGAACTCCAGCTATTTTCATCGTGTCCCAAATCTCTATGTATGTAGCAAGGTGGGCATATGGATCTTCAGTGGGTAGCCCATGAAAGAGATTTCCTTGAATCAACTGGATGAGAGAATGTGGATAAGTGATGTTTGCAGCTTGAACTTCGGGCCGGGCTATGCTTGTGAAACACTAAGGTGTATAGGTACTAGAGTAGTCCTCCAAGGTGATCCTTTGTGGTCGGTCTTCTGCCATGATGTGTTCTTCAAAGTTGGGATGTGGAAAAGAAGATGATATAGAGGATGATGGTTCTTGATTCCCTTATTGTTCTTTCCTCTTGTAGCGTTGTTTCTTCTACACATTGCTTCAATCTCTAGATCCAATGGAACAAGATTGTTTCCTCGCATACAAGAAAGAAAAACATTACTGTGCACGTTATAAAAAAAAGTAAAAATTAAAGATAAGAGTGAATAAAGAAAATTTGAAATTTGAATTTTTTTTTGGAAATTTAATTAAAAATAAAAATTAGAGAAAAATAAAAAATAAATTGCTTAACAAATATCCAAAATACTAAGTACAATGAACAAAGTCCTCGACAATGACGCCAAAAACTTGTTGATGGATTGAAAAGTGCACTAGTGCGTCCCAAGTAGTAAAGTTAAAACGGAAGTCTGAGTGTCGAATCCACAAGAACTTTGTTTGTACTTAGGTAGATGAATATTTTATTAATAAAAGAAGTTAAAGAAAATTGACTTGAAAAGGTTATGAGAAAAATAGTAATTTAAATTAGCAGAAAATTAAATCAAATAAGGGGAGAAATTAAATAATAATTTAAATTAAATAATTAAAGACAAAAAAGATGAGAAAATCCAATATTATCGTAGAAGGAAAGTTAGAAGATGAGAATGTTAGGAACTTAGCCTACCAGAGTTACTCTTTGATGTAATGTTAATCATTTTTCTGTATTTATAGTTATTTCAATTTACACCTGCATCTACAAGTACACTTTAACTTTGGTCTCCCGCATGTAAGAGTCTAATTTATCTATTTTTTCTCCCAAATCTCTTTGCAGAGCTAAAATAGTAAATTGCATTAAGAATAAAGATGTATAATAGGCTAAACAAATATCAACCTATCCCTAGTGATGACTTTATTTAGATGTATTTTTCTAATTCTATTAAAAAATAACGTTTCCCAACGTTACCCTAAAACTTACCATGCAAATGAGTGATCAAACCACAAGTAATAATATTAAGCACAAGAAAAGATAATACAAATGTAATATTCATAAATAGATAGGAAGAGAAATTACATTAAGAGTAGTTGACTGTCAAGTTCTCAACAAAGGGGGTTTAGCCTCTCATTGTCATAGAGGTTTTACAATTGCAAGAGGGGAGTTTTAGTAAAGGGGGAAAAGATAAGAAAGGGAATGGAGGGAAGGAATGATTCCCAAAGCTTGCTTCTCCTTCTTCTAGTCTTTGCCTTCTATAAGGAATTGTATTCTCTTAAAATTTTTGTGTCTTTTTCTTCTTCTCTCTTCTACTTTTATAGTTGCATATTAGCGGGCTGCTGAATTAATATGCTTTTCTTAATTAGTCTTCCTTTCCTTAATTAGTCTGTTTTTTTTAATTACCCTTCTTTCCTTAATTAGTATTGTTTTCCTTAATTAGTCTCATTTTCTTAATTAGACTCATTTCCTTGATTAGTCTTGCTTTTCTTAATTATCATTGTTTTCTTGGGCTTTATTTTACTCACTAAACATGATAAATTATCACTTTTAATATTCTCTGTTCAAAAACTTAATGATATTAATTTAACAATTATTTACTCAAAAAAAAAAAATTAGGAGAGAAAAATTATAAATTCCTATATAATTTAATCCCAAAATATATTCATAATTAACAATTATCAAAAAGTAGGGTGAAAGAGGGTGACTGCACAAAAAAAATGAAGGTCTGAATTTTGAGACAAAGGAATAGGGCAAAGAAAGGTGGGGAAAAAAAAAGAAGTGGGAGTTTTGAGATAGGGGTGGAGCAAAGAATGATGAAAAATGAGCGTTGGGATTTTGAGATGGGAGAGTGAAGCTGAGGAGGTGGTGACCAGAAAAAACAAAGTTAGTGTTTTGAGATAGGAGAATGGAACAAAATGGAGTAAAAAAAAAAGGATTGTTTTACATTTTTTTTTATTTTAAATAAAATTTTATTGATTGATTGAATACGACTAAATGATTATATTTCAGTATAAGATTTATACTAACAATAGATATCCCATTTTCTCTAGCAAAATTGAAGTAAACATATGTGCAATCAATTATTCAATTACCATATAAAAAGGTAACTACAGTCATCCAAACTCCAACCACACACTACACTTTTATTCCTCTTCAAATGATTAAAAGGTTTCAGTCTTTTAACTCATGAAATCAACATCTATTTATTTTTTGTTTAAAACCTAAGTTTTTCTATTTGTGGTTGTGACATTATATGTTATAAATGATTGATAGAAATAGGAAATTAGTATTTTCTAGGGGTGACAATACGGGTTGTACTACTTGCTTTGGTTCGCCAAAATTGGAATGTGGTGGGTTGGTCGGCTATAGTTAGGACGAGTTGAATATCTTGATCCGTCTTGCTTAGGGGTAGGTTAGTGTACTATGATGGTTTAGCCCCCACAAATTTTAAAAAAAACTAAAGTTTTTTAGTGTGTCTTTTATTTCATTTGAGAAAAGAAATATTTTAATTATACTAAGTTTACAACCTTTGAAAGACACTCTTAGTCATTTTTATTTGACACATAATAAAACATTACACAAGATAAAATAACAGACATCATATACTCCCACTAAGCAATATGAATCTAATTAAACCAACCTGAGCCTATATTTGAATAGCATGTACACACGTAAAGCCAAGGTTTCAAAAGAAATATGATGTGACCAATTCTATGTCAACAATATAGAAGATCACGAATGGAATTCATAAATTTACTACCTCCACTTTGTTCATATATGGCGTCAACTATCCAGCCATCAAAGCATTACACTCGACTTCAATTAAAAGCTTTGTTAAGGCGAAGTGATAATACACACACAAAAATTAGGTTTGGGAATACATTTCTAATTTTTAAAATTCTAACATAAAATTAATAACATAATATTATTAAAAAAAATAAAATAATCATCAGGACAGACTGCAGCTCTATGTCAACTATATAGAATATCACAAACGAAATTCATAAATTTGCTACCTCGACTTCGTTCATATACGACGCCAACTTTTCAACCATCTATCACAAATGACTTTAATTAATAGCTTTCTTAAGACGAAGTGATATTAATACACACACAAAAATTTGGGCATAAAGTTATAATTGTCAAAATTCTAACATGCATAATATTATTAATAAATAAAATAGAATAGTCAGAGAGGTAGGTTACAACGAGTTGTCCGGTGGATTAAAGTACCTATCATGTGCCGCCATTTTGAGGCGAGTTGAGTGGCTTGGCCTGCCTAACCCAGCCCGTATTGTCACCCTTAATATTTTCTTAAGCTATATTAATAATATTTCAAGTTAATAAGTCGGATAAGACCAATTTAATTGGCTTTAAGGTAAAATCTTTGTAGGCTAGCTATGGGTCAAACGGGCAGGTCATAGATTCACATATTAAAAAAAAAATAAAAAATTCTAACTTTGAGCTTTTGTGGATTTTTCTTTTTCTTTTTTCTTTCTGCATTCTCTCTGTAGTGTAGTTGTGGGGGATTGGGGAGAGGAATTTGGGATGTGAGAATTTAAGCCCTTGCCTGTTCAGTTACATGTTTCAATAGTTACCATGCCACTTTGAGCTGCAATGTAGCTAGGTACATAATATGTTTTACATTTTTTTTTTAAAATCCAAATATTTCATAATGAAGGTCTAATCCACATCTTTAAACCCAAAATACAAAAGGTCTAACCCAATAAATTTAGTAGTTAAAATTGAAATAATATTAAAAAACAACTAATGTGATAGTGTGTCTCATGCATGATGGACAAATTCACATAAGCCAATTAAAATTTGAACTAAGTTGGGTTGAACTAAAATTAAATTAACTCTATTTTTTAATCAAGTGCGTACTTTTTTTTAGTAAACTACGAGTCAGTGCATTTTGACATTCTTAGCAAAAAAGAGAAGAGATATTTGAGAGGGCAAGGACATTATTATGATTAAGGTAGTGTGGAGTGACACTATGGGAGATATCACGTGGAGCTTGAAGGCAAGATGAGAGAATAACATTTGAATTCCTTTCCAAGGAAGCGAAATTTTGAAGACAATTTTTTTTTGTTGTTGGAGAAGATTGTAACAATGATTATTTTCTTAATATGTGTTTTTTTTATGTGTAATATGTGTTTTAAGTGATTTAAAATAATCAGAAGAGAAATTTAAATTTTATTTTATGAAAAATGTAATAAATGAGTACATTCAGTTATTTTTTGTGTAGGTTTTAGTAGAGGTGAGCAAACAGTCAAATGTCTGGTGAATTTATTTACGATTAGTCAATTCTAATTGTAATTTAATTTTTGTGCCAGTTGCACTTTTGTTTAATAAGAGAAAAAAAATAAAGTTAAAAAAAATACTGTATTTTATAAGTTAAGTTTTAGTTTGTAACTTGTAGTTTAATATTGCTAACACGTAAAAAGTTGGCCGTTGCGTAGTTACGACTGGTCTAAGGAAGTCGATTGAGACAACTTCATGACTAATTTGGAGTAAAATGATAAAATGACTAGGGTGAAACTCTTTATATAGTGTGTATTCCAATTTAGAGAATGGACAAATGATGGAGCAGTTGAAAGGATGATAACTCAATCTCTTAGATTTTAGAGATTTTTCTTTTAATGCTTCAGCTAATGTAATCATTAGTGGATCTTTATAAATAGGGTCTATCACATTATTATTTGCATTATCTCATTTATCTGTCTTACATATTTTTTCTATTACTTTCAAATTCCTTTATTACTTTTGATTGCTTATCGCTTTCTTTACCGTAATTTCTACATAAGAGTAGTTTAATTTAGAAACTTGAGTTCATTAACTAATAGAAAGTTCTTTGGAGTGAACTAGAAGCTCAACCAAAAAACAAAATTTCTTCCTTGGTTTAATTGTCTAAAGGGAATCAACTTTTGGTATTTGGCCGTCACTACGGCTAAGAAAATCTCACTCCAATAAGTATATATCCTTTTTGTCACCTAATATTATATTGTATTGGATGAATACCAATATCCTCAGGCTGCAGCAAATTAAATGCTTACTTTTCTTTTTTAATGCTTTTGGAAGGTGTTGAACATCTTATTAAATACCCGCAATGCATACTCAATATTGTGATTCAATTGACAACACATTGAGTTTGTGAAGAAAAAAATATGTTTAATCATGATATATTTTTGGGGGAGGTGGAAGAGCTTTAATGGTTAGCCACAATCAGTGGTAGACCTACACTATGGTGAGGGGATGCACTTGCACCCCCTCATTTTTTAACATTCACTAATAATTTATTTTAAAATTAAAAATTGTAGATAAAATTTTATATTTTTGTATTTTATTCCATATACATTTATATAGTTGAACTCACTGATTTTATTTTTTATAATTTATCCCCACTAATTTAGAATCTTGGGTCCGTCACTGCCCACAATTAAGAGTACAAAAATTTATAATAATTCGCACCTACCATGAACTAATTAAAATATATATGTAACTACCTTTATGTTAAGAGGGGACAAATATTTGACAGCACACATACACATTTAGTTGATGAAAAATTTAAATGAGTTAAATTTCAATGAATTTTCAAGGTCAATGGCAAGATAAACCTAAAAGCTTAAAAAGTGCTTACAAAAGTAATTACTCACTAATAAAGTCTTCATATCAATAATAAAAATTGAATCACATCCTTTTAGAATATGATCAAGCCCATTCTTTATCAATTAGATTGATCTTTATTGGTCATATATATATATATATATATATATATATCATAAATTTAGTTCCTCATGGATCGAATAGACTTACTCATGGCTTGGAATTTTCTTTCAGATGAGAAAATTGGCAAAACCATTGTTGCGGGTTGGTGATATGTTAGCAAAGAATAATTAGTAGCTTTTTTTTTAATATTTTATTCCAATTTTAATTAACAATAATATGATTATATCATTTTTAGATAATTTTGTTTTAGCTCATAATTTTTTTTAAAATATGGGTACTAATTCCGGTGTGTGTATATATATATATATATATATATGGGTGAATTTGTTCAATACACAATACTCTTGTCAGAATGAATTTTGAGAATTTTCAGTAATGTCATCTGAAAGAAAATTCTTTTTAATTTATTTATAAAAAAAGTAATAACTAAAAGTTTAAAATCAGGGAGAGTGGCATGTTAAAAGTCCTTACTTAATAGTATATCTTACAAATTTAAAACGAGAAAGGACACTAAATTAATTACTATCCTCTAATATATTTATTTTATATTTGAGTCCAGCAATGGTGTATATATTCATGTATTTCTTCAAAAGTATAGCCTTTTAAAATTCATGAATAGTTAATTAGGAAGGTTAAACTTAGCCAGTGTTAATTCTTATGAAACATTTATAGCATGAAACACACATGTTTCTATTGTATTGGAAAAAAGCTAAATAAAATGTAAAAAAATCTTAATTTTGATGAAAATTATGGGAATACTTATCTTGTGTCATATGTTATGTTATTCGTGTCAAACAAATTCATAAAATCTAGTATTTTTCTTTTAGGGATTCGTTCAATAAGAATAACAATAGTGAGATAATACAGGCATTCTCATAATTTTTGTCAAAATCAAGATTCTTTTAACATTTTATTTAGCTTTGTCTAATAAAATAGAAATGTGTGTTTCATTCTAATTCATGCAGTAAATGTTTGTTAGGAAATAACACTCTTCATAAAAGAAAATGTTTAGGTTCTTTGAATTTATTTAACATTAATAACTTAATATAGTACATTTTTTATTACTAAATAACATACATTAGTCAATATAAGCACTCTCATATCAAGATTTTTTTTATACATTTCATTTAGCTTTTGTTCCAATAAAATAAAAACATGTTTATTTGGGCTAGCATTTACCTAAATGAGATGTGTTATATCTTGGGAAACATTTACTGCATCAATTAGCTCAAAACATATATGTTTCTGTTTTATTGGATAGAAGTTAAATACTTGTTCAAGCTCCAAAAGATACCGTTTGCTAAAGACATTTATAATTTTATATTTTTCATGACATGCTTTTTGGGTACTATTATAAAATTAAAAAATAAAAGGTATCAAATTAAATGTAGTATATATAATAAATATTATATTTCTTATTAAGTAATTTTGCATTTTAATTTCTTAATCATTACTTGTAATGACACTAGCTTGTGCTTGTCCATCAGCAACATTATATAATACTAGTACAAAAGAAATTGAAAATGGCCTATTTGTAGTTTAGTGTAAAGAAGGGGTGTGAATAATAAAGATAATATAATTCCATTAAATTATGTGAAAAAAACCTCAAACAGGGATGTGCAGGTAGACATATATATATATGTACTCAGATAATTCTGAAACTGAAAATGACACTCCACTACAAGCTTTGTTCAGTGTCTCCGTCAAACCCTAATCTTTCTTCCACATTAATAATTTTTGGTAATTTCTTTTAAAATTAATACTTACATTCTCCCTTCACATATGGCTTGTCTTCTTCTTCCTCTTCTTCACTGTCCTAGGTGCACCTTTCTCCTTTCTCTTCTTCACCATCTCTTCCAACCAAATTGCTGCTCCAGGTGCACCTTTTACAAAACAACCACATACTAACAAAATCAATCAACCAACAACTGAGATCCTTATAAAAACATAACCAAGAAATGAGAAAATGAAACAAAAAGAAAAAGAAAAAAAAATCAAAACAACTAAAAAATCCACCAGAGATATAAGGTGGGTTGGATGGCTAAGGGAGAAGGGGAGAAAGGAAATATGGCAAGTTTGATCTCCTTTATCAGTAAAAACTAACATTCTAACAATTAATATTTGTTGATGAAAAAGGAAAAACAAAAAAATTCCATCAGCTTCTTCAGCTATAATATGTGAGAGTTATACAAGGCCTTTTCAAACAACAATAAATTACAGTAGTACTCTATCATAAGAGAGTACAGCAAAGTAGTTCTCTTCTCTTTTCTTTGGAGTTTGGACTTTGATCTTTCCTCACAGACACCTCATATGGTGGTTTTCAAAAAACAATAAACAAATAAACAAATCATATTTTCACATCACGTTGATGTTGATTTATTTCCCAAGCGGAGCTCTAGATCAAGCTCCTCATCATGGTGGTGGCGGCCATGACCATGATGGGTTGAAGAGTCGTTTGTGGGTGGTTCTTGTTCCACTTTCCCAGAATAAGAAGAAGAGAAACCATTATTATTCCTCCCTACAGCAGGAGGAGCAGGCTGAGCCACAGAGAAATCAAAGGAAGTAGAAGCTGAGCAACTAGGCACCCTCATTGGAGGGTACTGAAGGGAATGAGAAGAAGAAACTGAAAAAGCAGTGGAAGGTGAGTCACCACATGCATTATTGTTGTGGCCTAGAGAGGAAAATGGAGCATTGTTATTAGGGCTTGGAAAGGGGTACAAGAGGCACAAACCCCCATTTGCAACAAAAGGCTCCTGATGAGAGATGTTAAGAAAAGAGGGTGTGGGAGAAAAAGAGGGGTTGTTGTGGGGTACTGAGGCTTGGTGGAGGCGGGCGCGGTCGCGGCGGTGAACGTTCATGTGGCCGCCGAGGGCTTGTGCTGAACGGAACTCCTTTCTACAGAAGGTGCAGGAGTAGGACCTAGGAGGCCAGGTGGTGCCCATGATGTTACTGGTGTCTTCTGCGAAGGCTCTGACTTCCCACGACTCATCTTGATCTTGGTCCTGATGATGATATTGGTCCCTAGGATTCCACATCCAACAAGTTGAGGGAGGAGAAGAGGTGTGGAGTTAGGGTTTTTTGTTGTTGTTGTTGGGATTTTGACAAATTTTGGATCTGGGTCACCGAGACAAGGTACTGAAACTGACATTTAAGATAGATAAATATGTGATGGGAGAGTTGGTTGATGTGGGAATGAACAACAAATTGGACCAAAAATTTGTATACATAAATTGTTTAAATAGGGGATGGTATATAGTAAGATTGGCTAAATTGGAGGGGGACAAAATGAAAACTAGCCCTCAAAACCCCAATCGAATGTATCACCCATTTTTGACAGGGAGCATTTGGATCCTATATATGCTAAAAGATTGACATCAAACATCATAGTTATGTTAATCAGTAATATAACTTACTTGTTGGCTCACACAAGTTGTTATTTTAATCACTGTGAGTCTGTGACAGCAATAGACAATTTCCTTCCTTTGGCTTCTACGCCTTCAAAATATCTGAGGCGCTCCCACAGCCACTTTTTTTTTTTTTTTATCAATATAAATTGGTATATTAAAATCTGTAGACTTATGTTAAAATTAATTAACATAAATGTAATATCTTTTTAGGCTAATAAAATGTTATTCCCTTTCATATACCTCATATTAACATTTTAAGTTTATGCACTAGGAGGTCTAATTCACTTGTAATTTTTTTGTATCCGTATTAGATTCGTATAAATAAAAAAAAGATTAATAAGTTTAACTATGAAAAGAAAATGAATGTTAGGTATCTTTAATTTTTTTTAAAGAATGTCAGTATCTTTAATATGAGTTTAATTTTTATGCATTTTTAATGTAAATACATTTACAATGTTAACCAATAAAAAAATATTTTAGGTATACTTTTAAGATATTTATTATTAAATTTAATAAATTTATTATATATGATAATTTATTATTGAATGATAATGTAACTTTTTATATTGCCACAATTTAATTAAATTCCTTAAATATTAATTATTTTAGTATAAGTTTTTAATGAAAATTAAACTATTAGAATAAATTAAGATTATTTGAATTTACATTAATAATATAATGTATAATTAGTAATTATGTTGATATATAAAGGAGATTACTATATATATTATTAATATATTACAGTGCGTTGGTTAGTGCAACATATTATACTTCTTAAAAAAAAAGTATAACATATATTAAACAGTTAGTATACAGTACTAACAAAATTTTCCTATTAGTTTAATTTTAATTAAATAAATACTAATTTTATATCATTAATTTGTAACATATTTTTATATGGTGTAATTTTTTCAGTATAAGTCAGCAAAAGTGTTTAAAATTACTCCATAAAAATTACTAAATAGGGAAAAAGGTACATGTTTTTAAGTATAAATTAATGACATGAAAATTGAATTTTCTCATATTTTATGATGCATTTTTAAATTCTTAAATTCAATTAACAAGTTACAACATGCTGGATGCAGTTAAACTTATTGTGGGTTTAATCACAGAGGTAATTCTTGACGGCCTTATTAAAAACACTAGTTCACGTAACGAGTGTTTCAAGGAAGTTAGTCAATGATTATGGATTGTTTAATTTTTTTATACTACACATTTTGATGATTTTAAAAATAAAGTGTTATATATTTTTAATATAATGAATATTTTAATTTTTATTTGATATTTGTCATTTATATTTTTTTTATATAAACTAATGTTTGTCATTTTATATTTTAGAAAAGAAAACTTTTATTTATAGTAGTACTCTTATTCAACTCCAACATGAAGGTTTAACTGTGATTTCATAAAAAAAAAAACTTATATGCACATGAATTTATAACGATATTTTGAGAGACTTTGCTCTAAACTGTTTTTTATAAATCACATATACCTTTGAAAATAATCTTGTTAGATTTGGACATACTAATTTTTTTTACATAAAGAATTGAACATATATACTATTATAAATAACAAACTCTCCTGGCAATCTAAGAAAAAAATTCTCGTATTCTGTTGGTTTTGTTTGTTGTCTAGAAGCAAAATCCCTCGGTTAAAGTGGAAATAATAATTCATTATGCGTGTTTAAGGTATGAAGGGTATTTAACTAGGACGGGCCCTTCTGACCCTTTCATCTAAAATTTAATGTAGATATACAAGTATAGGACAAGTAATTAAGACACTCCGTAAAGAAACATTTTCAGACATAACTTTCTTCGCCTACGAACAGACGAAGAAACGCCCATCTTACATTCTTCTGTCATTGTTTGTGTCGTCCCGCTTGTGCAAGCACCTAGCGTGTGCTTCAATCTAAACATGGGCCTCTTAATTACAATTGACTAATGGTTCACTTGCACTAGTCAACATGTTAAGGCTAGGTTTTTTTTTTTTTTTTGTCTTAAGCATTTGATTCATCGAAAGCCTCTAACTAATATAGAATTTGATCAAAAAATAAGTAAATTTTTGAAAAAAAAATTACTTTGATTAAGAATCAAACTTAAATATTATTTAAATAATTCAATCTTAATTTCAACAAATTAATTATTTATGTCAAATTACTTGATTTGACTAGGTTAAAATATTATTAAAATAACAATAATTAATTTCATACCCTTCTATTTGTCAAAGAACTTAGAAATAGAAACTTCATTAACATGTAAAAAAAAAAAAAGAAACTCCAAATAACTGAAGAGTTAGAGTCTGATTGGATATATAAATTTCTTCAAAATCACTTATAAAAACAATGAAAAAAACTTTTCATAAGTAAAAATTAATTTATGTAAAATTTAATTGGTAGAAGTTCTCTCATCAATTATATCAAAAGTTTATTTTTTTAACTTATACATAAGTTAATGTATAGATAATTTTTTTTCTTTTTTTTCTCTTATAACTTATAAGTATTTTTGGAAAAAATTATTCAAACATATCCTTAATCCTTTCTCTATCTTAATTAAGTCTGTGAGCAAATGAGGTCTAATGTTTCAATATTGTTATATATCATTACCTGATGTCTGTCTCATTATTCCCAGAGTTTGTTCTCTAGGATGTAACCATCCATTTCTCCCAAACGCTGACCCCCCTTTTCCCTATCAAAATATTAAAGCTAGATTTTCTAACTAGGATATTGGAATTTGAACATGTGCTTTTTCTATTTTTCGAGAATACCTTTGAACCGTTTGTGTCGTCTGTGTTGTATTAATTCTTAACTTTTACATGCTTTATATTTTCTGAGTCTATGATATACTACTACAAGAAAATATATTGTCATGTCCTAATACTAGACAGAAATGTAAGTTCTTAAACTTGTCTTCGGTAGTGTATAATTGTTGTCTAATTGATCGAATCATGTAAAATTATCTTAATAATTAATCATGATCAATATCATACTTTAAATAACTTAAATGTTCGTAAATTAAGATGCAATTTTATAATTGACACTGTGAACGTAATAAAGTTACTTTTGTAGCGTGAAAAAGTCAAAGTAACATAAATAAATAAATAAATAAATAAAATAGTCAATTGACAGTACACGTTTCCTATATTAATAATTTACTATTTTTTGCTACTATTAAAATTTGTAAAAAAAGGAGAAGAATTCAATTATTTTTCCGTTGATATTTACAGGCTGGAGTTTTTTTTTTTGTGTTTAACCTATATATAAATACAAGAATCCTCCATCAGTCTAAATATTCCATTTTTCTAAAATTAAAGGAAAATCATATAATGTCTTTTTATGTCTTCTTCTATTTTCAAAAGAGAGTTTTATTATTTTCGCCTTAAATTTAGAGAGAAGAACGAAGTAAAGTTTTTTTTTACTCATTGAAGCGGTTTTTATTCTTACTCATACTATTTGTTTCATGACTACGAGGTGTGTTTGTGCGTGCTAGCTTTAGATTGTAGAAAGCCAGTAAATTGAAAGGAAATCTACTGTCTCTAAAAAAAAGATTTAGATCATAGAAGTTACAAGTTTCCCCAACTAATTCAAGAGAATTTTATGTGGGATGCTTTATATATTACATGAAATAATATACATGCCAAAAAAATTACATGAAATATAATACGTGAAGGTTAAGTAATAGATACAACTTAATTTTTATACTCAGCTATCAAATACGACAATAATTACATTCAACTCATATTCAATCACATCCCACATACTTTCAACCGAGAAAAAAAAAATAAAGGAGTATATTTTTTATTTCTGAAGATGATAACCTGACATGATTTGAGGGCTTCAGTACAACAAAGATAATCTATCAACATCATTTTAATTTTGCGCAATAGGGGACCACTGAACTCTAGCAAGGGGAGATAGACACAACTCACAACTCACTAAATACAAAGTACTGAAATGGTAACCGGTTTTGTTAGTCCGAAATGTTAATACTTAAGTTTAAAGTATTTAATAGCGAGGGGGAAAAATTTAAATAGAATGTAATAAAAAATGGAGTGTAATAAATAGAATGTAATAATAATAAAATAAAATTAAAATTGTTCAGTTTAGGTGGAGTGGATCCGATTTAGGAAGATTTCCTCAGAATTCGAGAAGATGATCATGGCGGCGACATGTGGCGGTATGGATGTCTAGTATGGTGGCATTCGGGTGCTTGCATAAACTGTGACCCTCAAATTAGTTGGAGCTTAAGATGGAGTTATATAATGAGTTAGTTAGTGTTCATATCAATGACCAACCCATTTGTATCATAGTGTGGGGTGACAAATCATTTACACAATTGTCATCGTGTGGATGACGTGACCCCAAGTTGGGATCGCGCATTTTGCATGTACGTCTTTCCAATTCTCTTGAGATATGTTATATGTTTTCGCCTTAGTTGAGTTAGGAATTTCATTCAAGTGTCTTGTCCTAGCATACTTGATAACTCAATCTTTATGGACTGAGTACTAGGGTATATTGTTTCATATAATATCAAGATATTACTTTCAAAATAATTGTCCCCAAGTTGACCAATTCTTTGTAAAATTGGTCGGATTATACAATATCCACCTTACCAAGGTTTTGGCAATTCTAGTTTTTTGACTTAATGGAGCCAAGAACTTCAATCTCGTAAAACCTAAACCCATGGACCAAGCAGGGGGACATCTTGGGTCATATGATACCGAGATGTTACTTCAAAACAAAAAAAAAAATTGTCACTCATTTTTTAGCTTTAACATTAAAAGAGGAATCACTCATGGTTTCTCTCAATATTAATCTATATCCCTCATTGGAAGCATCTTCAAGATTATCTCAAAATAGCTATATATATGTGTGTCTAAAAAAGTTGTTAGACTCACTTATTTTCACTTGCCAAACAACTTTTTTCACCTTTCAGGCAAATCTTAAATGATGTATTAGTGACTAATGTAACACCCTGAAATATTACTAATTATAAATCGATGTTTAATTGTATTTATTGTGCTATTTGACTATATGGTTGACTTGAATGAGTTGAAGTATGGCTTGAATTAGTCATGTGTGAATTTCTTAATGTGGATGTTGAGTTATGTGAAGTTTTGTTGAGCTAAGTTGAAATTATGAGATTTCAAATTTTACTTAAACCTATTTTACTAAAATCGTAATCCCGGATTCTTTAATTGTTGGATCATCTTCAAATTTTGTCTGGAGGTTCCTAAGACAAATCTCCACATTCTAACCGTTGGGATTTGCAATATAACATCTTGAATATGAGATATGATTTTTTTACCGAAGCAGAAAAATTTGAGCTGGATCAGCTCGCCTAGGCGAGCCAAACTCACCTGGGCGAGTGTTACAGGTTACAAATACGTAAAGCAACATAAAATAGCCATTTTCTTCCTCCTTCTCTTCCCCTAAACCCTCCCCCAACACCCCCAAGCTCCTCCTCCACCACCACTGACCACCGGTGACCGCCACGAGCTGCCTTTGCTTGCCGTCAGATCACCGCATGGAGAAGAACAATTTAATCGGAGCAGAATCTTCAAAACTTAACTCGAGGATTCAGTAGAGAACAAAGCCTCCAATCCTTCCTTCAAGGTTTCTTCGAGGTAACCATGATTCTAAGCCTTCTCGTTAGTTTGAGTCTATCTTTGCATCTCTTCTGACTTGGGAACCATTATTGGATGTTTTTACACTTCCTTTGAAATACCCTTGAGAATGAGACATTGTAAAAGTTATCTTTTTATAACATTGATGTTATTTTTGTGACCTTCACTGAACCCCGATCACATTGGCGTGATCGGAATTTTAAAATGATGTCTTCTTTTAGTAAAATCTGAAACATCTTTCAGCCCTTTACGTTTTAACAAGGGTATTTGACTCTGAATTTTATCTTAACCTTGTTTCTGAAATCTATACTAAATTTCCTTCAATTTGGTATATAGAACCTTACTTTAGGATTGACGAACGTGAATGAGAGAGATCTCTGAGTGACGCAAAGAGAAACTGACGTAGAGCTCACGATAGGGGATGTGAGTTTATTATCATTTACAGTTTTTAATATCATAATTGGGGGTCAGGGAACCTAACTATGGGGATGTATGCTTGTCCCTGTTGCATGCTGGTTTTCAAGAAAACAATGTTTTTGACTAATGGGATGCGATATATCTATTATTGATGAATAACATTATTGTTTTTATTTGACTTGTGTTGTCTGAAGACCTAGGGAGTGTGAATCTCAGGCATGAACTATATATGTATATGCAGAGTGTGACTTACTGATGATATTTCTATTGATGACATTAATTAATATGAGGTGACGTTGATGTTTATGATAATATTGACATGAGATGATGTTGTTATCAATGACTATGTTAACATGAATTGATGTTGTTATTTATGACTATGTTAACATGAGTTGATGCTGTTATTGATGATTATGTTAATATGAGATGATGTTGTTGTTGTTAATGTCATTGAGATGAGATGATGTTGAGATGAAATGTTGATGATGTTGAAAATGCACTGTGATGATGTTATGTTGTGTATGTACATGAGGGGTGCAGTAACCTTGTTGGATATCCCTAGTGGGGGAATTAATAGAGTGGTTAAAGAGTTTTAAGCATCTTTGGAGGAGGGTGGCTTAGAATATTTAATCATCCACGGTCAGTGCATTGATGATGCTCAAGTTTCATACGTTGTGTGTTGTGTATGTACATGGGGGTGCAGTGACCTCGTTAGATATCCCTGGTGGGGGAAATAGAGTGATTAAAGAGTTTTAAGCATCTCTGGAGAGGGATAACTTATAATATTTAATTATCCACGATCAGTGCATTGATGGTGCCCATGTTTCATACGTTCTATGCTATGTATGTACATGGGGGGTGCAGTGACCTTGTTGGATATCCCTGGTGGAGGAAATAAAGTGGTTAAAGAGTTTTAAGCATCTCTGGAGGGGGATGGCTTAGAATCTTTAATTATCCACAGTCAGTGCACTGATGGTGCCCATGTTTCATACTTCATATGACATGGAAATAGTATAAACTTTGCCAGTAAGTATTTGTATTTTCTCGTGAGGAGAAATACTTGTACTTGGGGGCTTGTCACTCGGTTTGAAACTCCCTTGAGACTCAGGTTGATCACCGTGGGGGGGTAGGGGGGAGTTTCCTGTGCACGACAGGGTGACCTCGACACTTACTGCCTAGTTTTCCCAAGTGAGAGTGTCGTGTGAACACGCATAGGCTATTTCCTTGGGGATGGTACCACATTTCATTTGAGAGTTGAGGTCTTAGGTGCATGCATCATACCGAGCATGATTGATTGGAACTATGGACTGATGATGACTATTTGTTGAGTGTGCATTGGACTAGTGAATGTTTGTGTAAGCTTGTGATATCTGTTAATGTTTCTTACTAATTATGATTATTTGATTTTCGTATTAACTTTTTTATAATAAACTCACCCCTCGCAATTTTTGTACTGTGTGGTTGGTACCTATGATGATCGCGAACTTTGTTCGTGGGAGTAGAATGACAGCAATAGAGTATGGGAAGTGAGATTCTTTTGTGGAGCCGCTGAACCGACGTGATGGCGTTGAGATTATTTTGGGAGAGAGTTATGTTTTGTTAATCAATTCCTCTGTAGCTAGTTACATAATTCTTTATTTTGAATTGAGGATGTAAATCACATATTTAAGTATATGTATGAACAAATTTACTTATGATGATAACGATTTTTGTACTGTGTGGTTGGTACCTATGATGATCGCGAATTTTGTTCGTGGGAGCAGAATGACAGCAGTGGAGTACGAGAAGTGAGATTCTTTTGTGGAGTCGCTGAACCGACGTGATGGCATTGGGATTATTTTGGGAGAGAGTTATGTTTTGTTAATCAATTCCTTTGTAGTTGGTTACATAATTCTTTATTTTGAATTGAGGATGTAAATCACAGATTTAAGTATATGTATGAACAAATTTACTTATGATGATCGCGATTTTTGTATTGTGTGGTTGATACCTATGATGATCGCGAACTTTGTTCGTGGGAGCAGAATGACAACAGTAGAGTACGGGAAGTGAGATTCTTTTGTGGAGCCGCTGAATCGACGTGATGACGTTGAGATTATTTTGGGAGAGAGTTATGTTTTGTTAATCAATTCCTTTGTAGTTGGTTACATAATTCTTTATTTTGAATTGAGGATGTAAATCACAGATTTAAGTATATGTATGAACAAATTTACTTATGATGATCACGATTTTTGTACGGTGTGGTTGATACCTATGATGATCACGAACTTTGTTCGTGGGAGCAAAATGACAGTAGTAGAGTACGGGAAGTGAGATTCTTTTTTGGAGCCGTTGAACCGACGTAATGACATTGAGATTATTTTGGGAGAGAGTTATGTTTTGTTAATCAATTCCTCTGTAGCTAGTTACATAATTCTTTATTTTGAATTGAGGATGTAAATCACAGATTTAAGTATATGTATGAACAAATTTACTTTCCATTATGTGAATTATGTGTACTGAGTTACTATGCCTACACACACACACACAAATATATATATATATATATATATATATATATATATATATATATATATATATATATATATATATATATATATATATATTCATTTACTTAAGTGATGGTGCGTTGTTTGATGAATGTACATCGAGAAAAAAATTTACTTTAATTTTTCATAAGCAAATTTATGGAGTTTTCATTTAAAAATTAAAATTCTCGCGGTTTTGGAATGGTGATATTGTAGCGATGAGGCGAGTCGTTACAACTAATGAGGTGATAGATCTAATAAGTGGAGAAAAATACTTATGCCTCTTAAAGTTGACTTCGAGAAGGCTTATATTCGGTCAATTAGGATTTCTTTGTCTACATGCTAGGTTTTTGGGGTTTGATGACAAATGGAGAAAATGAATATTTGAGCTTGCATTTTCTCAAGTCGTGTGTTTATCTTGGTGAACAACAGCCCTATAGAGTAGGTAGAAGTATATAGTGGCCTAAGATAAAAATCCACTAGCTCATTTTCTTTACTTGATTGTGGAAGGACTTACTATTTTGCTATGTAATTAGTGAAATATAGAAACTTTAAATGTTTTCATGTTGGAGAAGACATTGATTTTTCATTACAATATGTGGATGATTCTATCTTGATTGAGGATGCAAGTTGGGATAACATGTGGTCATTTAAGTTTATGGTTGATGAGGAATATAATTGTTTTCCAAGGTCCTAACTTTGATATATGTTTGTAGTCTTAACTCATATCAAGGCCTTGCCATAGTCTCACAGTTGTTATTCCACTTTTTCATGATCCACATCCTACAACTGATACATATGATAATAAACAGAACGGGAAGGAAACACATTCAAGTTTAGATTTAAATTTTTTAAACTCAAACTCTTTCCCATAAGGTTTTATTGAATTTGAGGAAACCCACCACATCATTTTCTATATATGTTTTTAAATAAATTATATCTTGAGTTTTTAATTATATTTTAATCAAACAATATACAAAAATTAATAAATTTTAAAGAATTAAATTATATTTTTAGTTGCCCTCCATGTTCTCCTTAATAGTTTTTCTCCACATAAAGCTATGAGAAATGCTAGGAGAACCTGCTCCCAATTACGCTATCTTATTGGTTGAAATTTAGTAACAATGACAAAATTTTGTGAATTCTACATTGTATTTAATGATTCTTTTTCTCGATTTTTATAGTTTTTAATGTATTTTAACCGATTAAAGAGAGTGTGTTTGAGAGAGTGTATTCTTTGCACTCCTCTCAAAGTTATACTAGCACTTCATACATTAACATCTACTCCTTCTTCCTCTTGGATTTGAACAACATATTCAAAAGTATGGTCTTTGTTAATTAACTAGTGATATTGAAGATGAAGATTCCTTATCTAAACAAATTGATAAAAGCAAAAAAAAAAGAAAAAAGTAGAAAGATCTTTTAGCCTATCATAAAGAAGCTATGTAGAATTGAAAGAAAATATGACTAAGTATACCAATGTCTAGACAACCTTCAATAAGAGAAAAGGAATTATATGTGATGGGATAAAGAAAAGTTTAACTATCCACTAAAAAAGAAAGAATGAGAGTTTAGAAAAGTCTCAAGAGTTTGGGTGAAATTGCTACATAGGTGTGAAATTATATATTATACTAAAATGTCATGAGAAATCTATCGAAATTCATTCTAAGTGATATTTATCTATTGAAGATTTTTTTAAAATACCACCAAATTTTGTTACATTCCTACAAAATTATGATAGTGATGATTGAATATCACAAGATTTATTTATATTATTTAAAAATTTTGATTGAATACCATAATATTTTATCAAATAAAACATTTTAAAATCTTAATTCATTGCACATGTACACCCTTAGGCCATTCATTCTTATATATCATTACTTACCTTATTTTTTATTCATTTTATGTGAGTCAAATCCAAATATTATCTTATATGAATTTGTATACAAGTTATATGCACATAATTTTAAAATTGTAATAGTAAAGATTATTATTTTAAAATGCATTATGTAAAATTGTTTATTTTATTTTTCTATGAAAATATGTTTCTATCATAAAAGAAAGAAAAATGATTAACATTAATTAAAAAATAGATGTGTCGATATTTAAACTTAATATAATACGATTAAGAAACTATATTCTTTTGTTTAGTTTAAGCTACTAATAATTGAGAGAAGAAAATTTATTCTAAATAATTAGCACAATAATCTATACTCAAGATGCATATGTGGACTGGAGTTTGTTATGATGGATTACTTAAGTAATTTGGCGGCTGCAATAGAATTGTAGAAGGAGTTTTTGGCCAAATTAAAACCATTCAAATTAAGGAGATGGGTTATCAATTATACGTAGGCTGGTTGTATTTATGCTCAATTATGTTATTTAGGGCTAAAAGAGTGCTTTTATGGCTAGCTGTTATATTTGGACGAATGTCTTTTCATTTACTTTAGTTTAACAAGAGTCTTTTCAGGGATAATAAAATGTATTCAATTGTTAGATATTAAACAAGCTGATTAGAGTGGGTTTAATTGAGTCTTTGCATTTGCCTAGTTGATGTGTTGTTACATAGGGATTTAATATCTAGTAATTACCTAGGTCAATACTTACACCATATATAGGCAAAGCTTATTGTATCCAAACCAAGTTGAATGACATTGAGTATTTTAAAAATTAAGACAAGTGAGTTTTCTCTTTGTTTCTATTTAGATTTTTGTTTACTTATCAAGGCTTGATCATCTTTATGACATTTCCAACACTTAGGATCCTTGTTTCTTGTACTTAAGGGTTCAAGTGGATCACCAAATCTCATTGTTAGCTTTCTTGGGGTGAGTGAAATTCAAGTGCTTCATACATATTATCTCAATTCCACCACTAAGCAGACCCTAATGGGTATTCATAAATTAAAATCAATCATAGTAACATTGATTCACAAAAAAAGATATTTAAATATTGTTGCAATCCACATTGATTTTTATAACATTAAATAATTAAATATATTTGTGTCCTTCAACTTTATATTTAATTTTCTTTTGGTCTCCTAAATTTAAATAATCCAATTTTAATCTTTATCGGGGAGACAAAACTAATCACAAAAAAATCTTAAGAATTAAAAGTGGACTATTTTCAATTTTGGGGATAGAATAATCACTTTTAAATTGGAGGACTGAAAATAAAATTGTCCCAATTTGAGGAAAAAAAAACATATCTAAGCTTTAAATTAACTTTGATAATATTTTAATTTACAATAAAGTTGAGTAAATGATACAAAATAAACCATGTAATTAATCAGATATTTTTTTCAAAATTGATTTAATCCATTCCATAAATATTTTAATTAAAACATTGGTCATACTACTATAATGCATGACTTAGTAAACCAAGGAAAAGAAGGGTTGTGGTTTTGAAAGTGTGTTAAATTAAAGAAGATTGTGTGAAAAGAATCAAAACTGAGGTTAAAAGTCCTTTAATTTTGATTTTCACATTAACCCTTTTTCAAGGTCTACTTTCATTAAGAACTGTTACATGCAATGACATTATAATATTATTCTCATTTATATAAACAAATTGATAAAAGCAAAAAAAAAGAAGGAAAAGTAGAAAGATCTTTTAGCCTATCATAGAGAAGCTATGTAGAATTGAAAGAAAAGATGACTAAGTATACCAATGTCTGGACAACCTTCAATAAGAGAGAAGGAATTATATGTGATGGGATAAAAAAAAGTTTAACTATCCACTAAAAAAGAAAGAATGAGAGTTTAGAAAAGTCTCAACAGTTTGGGTGAAATTGCTAGATAGGTGTGACATTATATATTATACTAAAATGTCATGAGAAATCTATCGAAATTCATTTTAAGTGACATTTATCTATGGAAGATTTTTTTAAAATATCACCAAATTTTGTTACATTCCTACAAAATTATGATAGTGATGATTGAATATCACAAGATTTATTTATATTATTTAAAAATCTTGATTGAATACCATAATATTTTATCAAATAAAGCCTTTTAAAATCTTAATTCATTGCACATGTACACCCTTAGGCCATTCATTCTTATATATCATTACTTACCTTATTTTTATTCATTTTATGTGAGTCAAATCCAAATATTATCTTATATGAATTTGTATACAAGTTATATACACATAATTTTAAAATTGTAATAGTAAAGATTATTATTTTAAAATGCATTATGTAAAATTGTTTATTTTATTTTCTATGAAAATATGTTTCTATCATAAAAGAAAAAAAATGATTGACATTAATTAAAAAATAGATGTGTGGATATTTAAACTTAATATAATACGATTAAGAAACTATATTCTTTTGTTTAGTTTAAGCTAATAATAATTGAGAGATGAAAATTTATTCTAAATAATGACATTAAAATTTGGAATAGATGTTAATTGTAACATCATCTCTTTCCTACTTCTTGTATTTGAAAAAAAATAAATAATTAGTATATTATTTTACTTTTGTTTACCACTATTTTAATTGATAGTTTAATTTTAACATTTGTGTTTGTAATTATATCTGAATCAAGTAAAACTAATTTAAAGAAATCATATTGTTTAATTAATAAAAATTATGGATCTAAATAAACAAATTAAAATTTACGTGTTTGAAAATTTAAAATGAAATTAGTAATAAACTCATGTTTTAGAAATTTATTAAAGAATGCACAAGTTAATGCATCTGTGTGGATAAGTAATAGAAGTTATATTAAAAAAATAGAGAATGAAAGATTTAAATTAATTAATCAATTAGATGTAAATTAAAGCAAAATAACTAAGGGAAGGGATTTGAATTCTGCACTCCCATGTGTGTATCTTGCACCTTTATTTTTTTTAAAAAAAAAATATCAAATTATCCTTTTTTTGTTATGAAACATCTATTACCGAAATTATTTTTTATTATTATGAAATGCTTATTTTGGAAGTTATTTTTTATTGTTATAGAACACCTATTTTTGAAGGTAATTTTTTTTTTACTGTTATGAAACACTATTCTGGAAGCTATTTTTTTTACTATTATGGAACATATATTTCAAAAGGAAAAAATATTTTTTTTGTTATGAATACCTATTTTAGAAAATAAAACTATTTTATACTTTTATGGAATGCTTATTCTGGAAGTTATTTTTTTTATGAAACACCTATTCTAGAAGGCAAGACTATTTTTTACTGTTATGGAACGCCTATCTCGGAAGCTATTTTTTTTATTGTTATGGAATGCCTATTCCGAAAGACAAAACTATTTTTTTTACTGTTATGAAACAATTATTTCAAAAATTATTTTTTACTATTATGGAACGCTTATTTTGGAAGTTATTTTTTTACTATTATGGAACACCTATTTCATAAGCTATTTTTTACTATTATGGAACACCTATTTCATAAGTTATTTTTTTACTATTATGGAACACTTATTCTAGAAGGCAAAACTGTTTTTTATTGTTATGGAACATCTATTGTTATGGAACATCTATTCGGGAAGCTATTTTTAACTGTTCTGGAACGTCTATTCCGAAATGGTATAATATGAAAAGGATAATTTGGGATTTTTAAAAAATTGGGAGGTGCAGGATTTAATATAGGAGGTGCAGGATTCAAATTCCTTAACAAGTAGATTATTATTAGTTCAGTTAATATATTTTTCTCTCCTGGGCCAGTGGTTGGATGCCCATATTTTTACTGAATTTTGCAATGTTTTCTCTCATCTGCTAGGCCCAAAACTCACTTCTCAGTCCAAACAATGTGTCACTACAAGCAAAAGGCAGTTGCTAATGGGAGTGTAAATAGAAACTGCCCCCGCAAAAATGTATGTCCCTTTATTTTATTTTCACCCACGTATCGTCCAGACCCATAGTGGGTTTTCAATTGATTGGACTTCTACTTCTTGATCAAGGGTAAAGCTTTTCGAGCTTTTGCTTTACCCAGACTCCCTTTACTTAAGTACACTCCCATTATTATCTCTATACAAAATATCCCTATATCATTATCTGGAAAGTACAATATGGAATGATATTTAAATTTTTGAATTCTGGAATATACTTTCCAGAATATGAAAATTTAAACATCATTTTAGAAAGTACTTTCTGAAATACTGTTTAAATTTTGGTATTTCAAAAATTACTTTTAAGTAAGTCAAAAAATTTCCAGAAAATATTTTTTGAAATTGAATAAAAAGATCATTTTGTATTTATTTCAAAATCCAAAAAGATAATGATCTCAATAAAGTGACACACACAAAGTAAGCATTCTAACATGTTTATACCTCACTTCTTGAACCTCTAATCAAATTATACAGCGTGTGCAAACTATGTGTGGAGATTTGAATCTTATAATACCTTTCCTAGTTTTTGTAAGAGAATAAAGGAAGAAAGGAAGACCAAAACAAGATATTGAATAGGAGTAACTAGTGGATTGAAAGAGATGAAGGATTCTAATGAAAGAGGGGGAATGTTTTGTTCCCATGGAAGGAGAGCATTGTTGGAGGGGAGATGTGAGACTGTTTGAGGGAAAGAAGAGAGTTTGAAATAATGTCATACCCTAATTTCATCCGGGGATTATTATTTGATGATATGCAACCTTTGATTGGCCGCTTCGAGATACTTGGCACCCTTTGTTGCACAATATGTGAAGTCCCGAGACGTGCCGAAAATCAAAAGGAAGCAGGCTTACGCGATCCGTGAAATTCAGTAATGTGACGGAAATCGAAAGGAGGTGTTTTTGCGCAATCCGTGAGTTTCCGTAACTTCTTCGAAAGCTAAAAAAGGAGTAAATACATAATTCGTAAGGATTCGTAACCTTGCGGGAGGAAAATAAGTATCGTTACGAAATTCGTAAAGTTTCGTAATGTTACGGAAAAAGAATTACCAAAAAAAGTAAAGGGGGTGCATTTAGTAAAAAAGGGGGTACAAATTACAGTCAGGCCCCCTTGGGCCTTCCAGTTTCTTTCTCCAGAAGGCGGTTGCTCATGGAGGAAGCAACCTTGCTCGCCTGGGCGAGCTGGGTGGCAAGCTCCTCCCCTATTTTGCTATAAATAGGGGGAGGAATGAAGGGGGAAGGGGTTCAACCTTCTTGACACTTCTTATTCCCTCGAAATTGCTGAGGAAAATTGTTTCCGTGAAGAAAATCCAAGCCGAGGCACTTCTGTAACGTTTCCGTGAGTAATTACGCGAAGATTTTCAACCGTTCTTCGACATTCATCTTTCGTTCTTCATTTTCTTCAGTCTTCAACTGGTAAGTACCTCAAACCGAGCTTTTCAATTCATTCTATGTACCCGTGGTGGTCCACATTTTGTTTCATGTATTTTTATTCTCGTTTTCATTTACTTTTCATACCCCCTTTTTGACGTGCTTCAGCCATTTAAGTCATTTATCGCCTAATCAAAAAATAAAATAAATTTCCACCGATCATTTGATTTGTAATATCCGTTAATTTCTGTTAAAATGAATTCCGACCGTTCGGTCGTGCCGTAACCACGTTGGAAATAAAAAAAGAGGTAAAATAATAATATAATAATAAAAAATATCTTTTAGTAAAATGAAGCGAGAAAATCAATCAGACGCTTTCTCTTTGGGATTTCTCATTCTTAATTGAATTGACTAATAACTAAAGTGAAACTAAGGCTACAATCAACTCGCCTAGTCAAGCTCGTCCACAAAAAAGGTCATTAAATGGGGTTTGAAAGTTTATCATTTCAGTTTTCCTTATCAAGTAAATGGATCATTTTTAAGGTCCAACGTCTTAAAATGATCACCTTTCAAGTAAAAAGAATCACTTGATTCACTCTTAAGAAAGAATTACGTAGGTCTGATTTCCTCTTCAATGGAGGGTACGTAGGAGCAAAAACCCCACTTTTGTCGACCTCAAAAAAATAAAAAGAAATAAAGTTAAGGTAACACAATTTCCACAATTCCAAAAAATAGGCTGTTGTCCTTTAAGACAAACGTAAGAGGTGTTAATATCTTCCTCAAACGTAAATACAACTCCCGAACTTAGAATTTTCATTTTGACCAGTTTCCTTCGGTTTTTCCGACGTTTTCCACAAATAAACGTTGGTGGTGACTCCGCGCATCTTTCCTCCTTTGGAAAGCGCACCCGTGAGCCTCGCCTCGCTCGCCCGCAAAAGGGCATGTTGCGACAGTTGGCGACTCCACTGGGGACTATTTTTGTGAGTTAGGCCTATTTTAAGGAATTGTGGATTTGTGAAACTTTGTGTGTGCATTTGTTGAACTGTGTAAAATGTAAATAACTGTTGTCTATTTCGCATTCTTTACACTGCATTCTAAGCACCCACGGGTTTGAGTAAAAAAAGGGGCCCTACACCCGGGTTCATGGGAATTTAAGGAGTGGAGGTGAATCTATCATCATGCTAGGTCTTCGACTTGCTTGATAATAGTGAAACCTCGTCTAGAGCTTTCTCTCTTTATAATGTGTTGTCGCTGGTATTCCATATTGCCACAATATTATTATCTTGAGTGATGATACCTCTAGAAAACAGCCGTGTGAGTTATGAATTGTTGGGGAGTAGTTATTAGAGACCCCTAGATATTGTCCTATAGGTTCCCAAATAGGGGCAAAGAGCAAACACGCTCCGTGCCATTTGTTCTCATGCATCTTTTTGGTAAATAGCACTAGTTTATAGTTTTGCTAGTGATGTTTGGTTTCTTTAGAGTAATACATAACCTTTTTAATACTACGTTGAGGCCCCATCATGCCCAAAACGTAACATTAAAATTGGATCTCTGCGGTCTCGTATGTGTGAATTACCCCTTTGTGTTGTTTTCTTTCCGTTTCATGCATATGCATTGCATCATTCATGTCGGAGTCTTGATCCACCCCTTTTTTTAGGTAAATGATGGGGACAAATCAAAACGACAAAAGGTTTTATCAAGTCAAGGTTAAAAGTCTAGATGTCACCAGCCTCAAGGAATTGGGACGATTGATGGGACCTCTCCAAAGGCAAGCCTTCCGCAAAGTGTACGGGAAGATTCTAGATTTGATCGCAGCAGAGGTATTTACAGAAGTTGTCGTATCCCTCGCCCAATACTATGACCAGCCGTTGAGGTGCTTCACGTTTAGGGACTTCCAAATGGTACCGACTATTGAAGAGTTTGAGGAAATACTAGGATGCCCTCTTGGGGGAAGAAAACCGTATCTTTTCTCCGGGTTTCTTCCATCCTTGGGCAAGATTGCAGCTGTGGTCGGGGATTCGAAAAAAGAGTTGGATCCCATGAAGCAAACTCGCAACGGCGTAGTAGGCCTGCCACGAAAATACTTGGAAGGTAAGGTAAGGGATATCGCGAGCCAAGAGAAGTGGGGCCCGTTTGCAGATATACTAGCTTTGTTGATTTTTGGGGTTGTCCTCTTTCCGAACGTGGACAGTTTGGTGGACTTAGCCGCGATTGATGCTTTCCTCGCATATCACCATAGCAAGGAGAGTCCAGTGGTGGCTATCTTGGCGGATTTGTTTGACACCTTTGACCGGAGGTGTGAGAAAAGCAGTGCACGGATTGTCTATTGTTTACCCGCTCTCTGTGTGTGGTTGGTTTCACACCTATTCCAACAAGACACAAGACACCCGTGTCCGCTTCAAAGTTATCGCTCATGCGCCGTAAAAGGAAGAGTTGATTGGGACCAACATTTGGTTGGGATAGGAGGCAGCGCAATCAATTGGTTTCCTCGATGGAAGGAAGGCAAGGAGGGAGTTCTTTTCTCGTGTGGGAACTACCCTAATGTTCCGTTGATAGGGACTAGGAGTTGTATTAATTATAATCCCGCACTCGCCATAAGACAGCTAGGGTACCCCATGAGGGAAGCGCCAACGGAAGGGAGTCTCTCACCTTTCCTTGTGAAAGATTTAGACGCGCAAGGTCTCAAGGTTATACAAAGAATCCACAAGGCGTGGAGGAGTCCGTTGAGGAAAGACAAGGAGCTTAGGGGCATCCGTAATGGCGTCATCGGAGGTTATCATGGATGGCTAAGAATTCACACGCGAGGGCTAGATTGGCTCTCCAAATTGAAAGTTATCGATGGGGAGAACTTTGAAGTTCCGGAGGAAGATGAAGAAGTCCAAGCTCTAAAATTAGAGCTAGGGAAGGCAAGACTCGCCAAGGAGAAGTTCAAATCAGCTGCTACACACATCCGGAAAGAGTGCACCGAGTTACAAGAGGAAAACGCGGCCATTGCAAGAGCCCTTGAACAAGAAACCAAAAGGGCCCGCAAGGAGGAACATGGCCGAAATAAATTCCGAGGAGCATTGTGGGGTAGCAACAATGAGCTCAAGCTCCGAAGAGAGGAATGAGACCGGTCACGGGTGCATGGCATGATCTTAAAAGAAGAGTTAGCTGCTTGCGCAAGGTCCAAGAAGAGTTTGGCCCAACACTTGGAAGCCACGGAGCAAAGCATGCTAGCTATCATAGGGCAATACAAGGAAGAGTTGAACCAGTCTGTGACCCATGAACAAAAGCTAGCAGAGGATTTTGCACAAGTGTACGCCGAAAAAGAAGCAAGAGGGAGGATGATTAATGCATTGCATCAAGAAGCGACTATGTGAATGGATAGGTTCGCCTTGACCTTGAATGGAAGTAAAGACCTCCCGCGTCTATTAGCCAAAGCAAAAGCCATGGCCGAAGTGTGTACGGCCCCCGAGGAGATTCATGGGCTAATCAATTACTGTCAACACATGATAGATTTGATGGCCCATATAATTAGAAACCGTTAGGTTCTCTTGTAACACCTTTGTATAATCTTGGCTAGATGAAAGCTTTGTTCTTTTTATAAAATGAGAAGTTCTGAACTCATCACGTTATCTAAAAAACCTTGGGGTGGATCCAAGTGCTCCGGTCATTCATTTGCATATTCATGTTTTGGTGGCATACTCACCGTTGTTTATTTCCTTAGGAATTTCATCATAACTAAAAAAGCACAAAGGCACCCCTATAACACTCGATCCAGAAAAATGGATAATGAAGAGGGCGTGCAGGAACAGATGAAGGCCGATCTATCGGCCTTAAAAGATCAAATGGCTTCCATCTCGGAGGTCATGTTAAAACTCCAGAAAACTATAGAGGATAAAGCCACGGTAACCGCCTCCAGTACAGTTAGGGAAGCGGAGCCGGTGCTGCAGCCCGCCTTAAATCTGGGCCGAGACAGAAACACGGCAGTGTTTGGTCGGAGGTATAGTCCGCAAGCTTACCCCTATGGCTTGCCTCCGGACTTCGCTCCCCGTGCTGCCCCGGAAGATTTAAGCCAAGCCCCTACCTTCGAGGGGCAACTCCCACCTTATGACGACTATCCCGTGCAAGACGATGAGGAAGGAGATACCCATCTCGGCCCCCTGCTCCACCTCAAAGATCCGTCCCCCCATGAACTACCCCAACCAAACATAGTCTGCCATGTCCCGGCTTCACCCGCACCCGTAAAAGAATCTGTTCCCTTCGCGGAAGATAAGGGAAAGATTGAGGCGCTTGAAGAGAGGTTAAGAGCAGTCGAGGGCCTCGGCAATTACCCATTCTCGGATTTAGCGGACTTATGTCTTGTACCCAATATTGTCATTCCTCCCAAGTTCAAAGTACCGGACTTTGATAAGTACAAAGGGACGGCATGTCCGAAAGGGCATCTTCGGATGTATTGCCGAAAGATGGGGGCGTATTCTGCGGACGAAAAGTTGTTGGTCCATTTCTTTCAAGATAGCTTGGCCGGAGCAGCTGTAGCATGGTATACCAATCTGGAAGCTTCCCAGATCCGATCATGGAAGGACTTGGCAACTGCCTTCATTAGGCAGTACCAGTATAATACGGATATGGCTCCTGATCGGAACCAGCTTCAGAGTATGACTAAGCGAGAGCATGAGTCCATTAAGGAATATGCCCAAAGATGGAGAGATCTCGCAGCCTAAGTCGTACCGCCTATGACAGAGAGGGAGATGATCACGATTATGGTAGATACGTTACCCACGTTCTACTATGAAAAGCTGATAGGCTACATGCCAGCTAACTTTGCGGATCTCGTCTTCGCCGGAGAAAGGATTGAATCCGGACTACGAAAAGGCAAGTTCGAATTTGCTTCCAATGTGGCCCCCAACAACAACAGAAGAGCCCCAGTAGTGGGCGCGAGGAAAAAAGAAGGAGATGCCCACGCGGTCACCACCGCCCCGACATGGATGAAAGCACCCCAAAATATCCAAAGCTCATACCAGCCCAATCCCCCGAATTTTTCAATCCGAGCCGGGAGTTCCCTCCCGACTCAAGTAAAAGGACTGCCCGCGGCAGAGAGAATGCCGGCCCAACGCACAGCTCTAGCCACGCCCCGGCCAGTCAACAATACAGCCCCCGGCACGAGCTATAATAATGCACAGAGCCCACTCCCGAAAGATAACTTCTCTCTTATTCCCATGGCATACTCCGAATTATGGCCTTCATTATTGGAGAATCATTTGGTGGTGGCCATACCCGGGAGGGTCTTCCAGCCACCCTACCCCAGGTGGTATGACCCGGGTTCCAAATGTGAGTACCATAGTTGAGCTCCCGGACACAACATTGACTCCTGCCGCCCGTTCAAGTATAAAGTGCAGCACCTAATCAGTGCCGGCTGGCTATCATTTCAAGAGGAAGGCCCAAATATTAAAACTAACCCGCTAGCTAGTCATGGAAAGGCTAGCGTAAACGCCATCCAAGAGGATGGGTCATCGCGGGCAAGGAGATTAGGAGAGGTGGCTACTTCCAGACGCTTCATCTACCAATCGCTGCAAGCGGCGTGTATGGTCTCCCGTGGCGGAGGCGAAAGAGATGAATGTTTGTTTCACCTTGGGGAGTCGCATGACATGGAAACCTGTCCCACGGTAGAAGAATTGCTTCAGCGGCTCATGGACTGGGGTCAGCTTGAAGTGTCCAAAGGAGGGAGGGAGGAACCCCAGATTTGTATGCAGTCGGAGGAAAAGAAGGTTCCTCTAACCCCCAAGGCCCTAGTAATATGTTTTACTAAGAAAGGGACCGGCTCCACACCCATATACCCCTGGACAACGCCCAAGCCAACGCCATTTGCATATCAAAGCAATAAAGCCGTTCCGTGGAAGTATACCCCTCCCGCGTCCGGCGAAAGAGTTGCAACCGAAGTTAACTCCCTGTAAGCTAAGGTGACCAACATCACCGGCCTCAGTAGCATGACCCGCAGTGGTCGGGTGTTCACTTCCCCTCGCTCGGCGGAGTTGCCCTCCAAGGGGAAAGCGCCCATGGTCCAAGAGCCCACAGATATAGCCACCCCCTCGAAAGGAGTGGATCCTCCGGTGGTAAGAGCGGCTGAAAAGAAAGAGGGCCTTCAAGGGAAGATAGTGACTTTGGAAGAGGCTCATAAGTTCCTTCGCCTCATCCAACAAAGCGAGTTTAAGGTAGTCGAGCAACTGAATAAAACTCCAGCAATGATCTCTTTGCTTGAACTACTCATAAACTCCGAGCCTCATCATGCGCTGTTGATAAAGGTCCTTAACGATGCCCATGTAGCACATGATATCTCAGTGGAGGGTTTCGAAGGCATCGTTAATCATATAACCACCAACAATTATATCGCGTTTGCGGAAGAAGAGATTCCCGTAGAGGGGAGAGGACACAACAAGGCTCTTCATGTGTCGGTAAGGTGTATGGACCATGTGGTCGCAAAGGTACTTATCGACAATGGATCAAGTTTGAATGTGATGCCGAAGACCACTTTGGAAAAGCTTCCTTTTAGTGCATCACGTTTAAAACCGAGCTCAATGGTGGTACGAGCCTTTGATGGTACTCGGCGGGAAGTGATGGGGGAAATCGACATTCCCATTCAGATAGGCCCCCACACTTGCAATGTGGTGTTTCAAGTAATGGACATAAATCCCGCCTATAGCTGTCTCTTGGGGAGACCTTGGATTCATGCGCTGGGAGTGGTCCCTTCAACGCTTCACCAGAAATTGAAGTTCGCAGTGGGTGGACTTTTAGTGATAGTGTCGGGTGAAGAGGATATGTTAGTGAGCTGCCCCTCCTCCGCACCATACGTAGAAGCGGCGGAAGAATAATTGGAAACGGCTTTCCAATCCTTCGAGGTGGTGAGCTGCGCCTCTGTGGAACCAAGTCCGTCGTTACCTTCTCTCTCCAACGCGGCCATAATGGTGGCACGAGTTATGCTCAGGAATGGATTTGAGCCCGGAATGGGTCTAGGCAATGACGGCCTCGGGAATGCCGACGTGGTCGATATCAAGGGAAATCCATACAAATATGGATTAGGGTATGAACCCGGGATGTCGGGGAGGAGGAATGTGCCGTCAAGACTTCGGGCGGATAGCGTATGGCCCGACCGTACTAGCCAGTGTTTCACCAGTGCCGGAATGGTGTCTGAGGAGGAGGTGGCCGCAATAGAAGAGGAGTTCCCTCAAGACCCGCCAAGTTTTGTGCAACCATGCCATCCCGATTCTCAAGTGGGGAACTGGCGCGTGATAAGCCAGTCGGAAGTCTATACCGCTAATTCAATGTAATTAGAGCCTATAGATTTCCTTTCTCTTTTGTTTTGTGAAACTTACCTTATTAAATAAAACAAAGAGATCTTGTTTCATCTGTTCTTGCAATTCCACCTTTTCTCATATCATTTTGCATGTTTTTGTTTCTTTTGTCTTGTTTGGTATAGATATGAGGGTCGATTCTTTGAGGATCCTAACAACGAGGGTTTGACAATCGATTTCGATCGAGATGTAAGCCAAATGATGAACGAAGAAGAGGAAGAGGACGTCCTTTCACCAGAGTTAGGGAGGTTGATCGCTCAGGAAGAACGTGAAATGAAGCCTCACCAAGAAAAAACCGAATTGGTAAACTTGGGGACCACGGAGGAAAAGAAAGAAGTAAAGGTAGGAACCGGTATGACCGCGCCTATCCGCCAAGGCTTGATAACCCTTCTTGAAGAGTATCAAGATGTCTTTGCATGGTCATATCAAGACATGCCCGGTCTCGATTCCGACATTGTGCAGCATAAGTTGCCTTTGAATCTTGGGTCTTCCCCGGTTAAGCAAAAGTTACGAAGAATGAGACCCGAGATGTCTTTAAAAATTAAAGAAGAAGTAAGGAAGCAATTTGATGCAGGGTTCTTAGCTGTAGCTCGGTACCCAGAGTGGGTGGCCAACATTGTGCCAGTCCCGAAAAAGGATGGCAAGGTTCGAATGTGTGTAGACTATCGGGACATAAACCGAGCCAGTCCTAAAGACAATTTTCCCTTGCCACACATTGATATATAGGTAGATAATACAGCCAAGTTCGCTCTTTTCTCATTTATGGATGGTTTCTCGGGGTATAATCAAATAAAGATGGCACCCGAAGATGTAGAGAAGACCACTTTCGTCACCCTATGGGGAACATTCTGCTATAATGTGATGGCCTTCGGGTTGAAGAATGTTGGGGCAACCTATCAGCGTGCCATGGTGGCATTGTTCCATGACATGATGCATAAGGAGATAGAGGTCTACGTAGATGACATGATTGCCAAGTCTCGGACTGAGGACGAACACTTTGTCAATCTGCGTAAGCTGTTTGGAAGGTTACGGAAATACCAACTAAAACTAAACCCAACCAAATGCACCTTCGGGGTAAAGTCGGGGAAGTTGCTAGGATTTATCGTAAGTCAGAAAGGGATAGAGATAGATCCTGAGAAAGTGAAGGCCATCCTTGAAATGCCGGAACCACACACGGAGAAGCAGGTTCGGGGGTTCTTGGGCAGGTTGAATTATATCGCGAGATTTATCTCGCAACTCACCCCTACCTGTGAGCCCATTTTCAAGCTATTACGTAAGAATCAAACAGTCCTGTGGAATGGCGACTGCCAAGAGGCCTTCGAGAAGATCAAACAGAGTCTCGCAAACCCCCCGATGCTCATGCCACCTGTGACAGGGAGACCTCTTTTCCTATACATGACCGTGTTGGACGAGCCTATGGGGTGCGTGTTGGGTCAGCACGATGATTCCGGGAAAAAGGAGCAAGCCATTTACTATCTAAGCAAGAAGTTTACCGCATGTGAGATGAATTACTCAATGCTGGAAAGGACGTGTTGTGCTCTGGTATGGGCATCACATCGGCTTAGCAGTACATGCTCAGCCATACCACGTGGCTTATCTCCAAAATGGATCCCGTGAAATACATCTTTGAGAAACCGGCCCTCACGGGACGAATCGCTAGGTGGCAAGTACTACTATCTGAATTTGATATCGTTTACGTCACCCAAAAGGCGATAAAGGGAAGCGCCTTGGCAGATTATTTGGCCCAGCAACCCCTCCAGGATTATCAGCCGATGCACCCTGAGTTCCCAGATGAAGATATCATGGCCCTGTTCGAAGAGAAGTGGACGCACGAGGACATAGACAAATGGATTGTTTGCTTCGATGGGGCATCTAATGCTTTGGGCCATGGAGTAGGGGCAGTCCTTGTATCCCCGGATGATCAGTGTATTCCTTTCACAGCTAGGCTAGGTTTTGATTGTACCAACAATATGGCCGACTACGAAGCATGCGCCCTCGAGGTTCAGGCGGCCATTGATTTTGATGTAAAACTACTCAAAGTGTATGGAGACTCAGCTTTGGTGATACGCCAGTTGAAAGGAGAGTGGGAAACTAGGGATCCGAAGTTGATACCCTATCAAACTCACATCTTGAGGTTAGCCAAGTACTTTGACGACATTTCTTTCCACCACATACCTCGGGAAGAGAATCAAATGGCTGATGCATTAACCACCCTGACATCCATGTTTCAACTTGCCCCACACGGGGATCTGCCGTACATCGAATTCAAATCTCAGGGCAGGCCGGCATATTGTTATGCAATAGAGGAAGAGTGGGATGGGAAACCGTGGTATTTCGACATCAAACAATATGTCGAGAACAAAGAATATCCACCAGGGATTTCTGACGATGACAAAAGGACGTTGAGGAGATTGGCTACTGGTTTCTTTGTAAGTGGTACCATCCTGTACAAACGAAACTACGACATGACCCTCCTACGATGCATAGATGCCAAAGAGGCGAACTTCATGATTAAGGAGATCCATGAGGGTTCATTTGGGACACATGCCAATGGGCATGCTATGGCCAGAAAGATCCTTAGGGCCGGTTATTACTGGCTCACTATGGAAAGCGATTGCTGCACCCATGTAAGGAAGTGTCATGAATGTCAGGCATACGCGGACAATGTCAATGTTCCGCCACATCCTCTGAATGTTATGTCCGTCCCTTGGCCTTTTTCAATGTGGGGGATAGACGTTATTGGGGCCATCGAACCCAAGGCTTCGAATGGTCACCGCTTCATTCTTGTGGCGATAGATTACTTCACCAAATTGGTCGAAGCGGCTTCTTATACTAATGTCACGAGGAATGTGGTAGTCAGATTCATCAAGAGGGATCTAATTTGTCGATACAGACTCCCTAGGAAGATCATCACTGACAATGGCACCAATCTGAACAACAAGATGATGCAGGAAATGTGCGAGGATTTCAAGATCCAGCATCATAACTCCACCCCTTATCGGCCAAAGATGAATGGGGCTGTAGAGGCTGCGAATAAAAATATTAAGAAGATTGTTCAGAAGATGACAGTGTCATATAAAGATTGGCATGAGATGTTGCCTTTCGCCCTGCACGGATATAGAACCTCGGTACGAACTTCTACTGGGGCAACGCCGTATTCCTTGGTTTATGGGATGGAAGCAGTACTCCCATTTGAGGTAGAGGTTCCTTCTCAGAGGATAATAGCGGAGTCAGGCCTAGAAGAGTCAGAGTGGGCTCAAGCACGCTACGACCAACTCAATCTTATTGAAGGTGAGCATTTGACAGCCATGAGCCATGGGCGTCTATATCAACGAAGGATAAAGAAAGCATTCGACAAGAAGGTACGCCCGGGCATGTTCAACGAGGGGGACCTCGTGCTGAAGAAGATGTCCCACGCTGTTAAGGATAATCGAGGCAAGTGGGCCCCGAATTATGAAGGACCTTTCGTGGTGAAAAGAGCTTTTTCTGGGGGTGCTCTGATACTCACCCACATGGATGGCGAGGAGTTGTCCTCGCCCGTGAACTCCAATGTAGTTAAACGATATTACGCTTGAAGTCTGGGGCAATCGAGAGAGCCGTTGCATGTTTTTATTTCTGAGTTTTTCTCGTTCTTCTTGGTTTCCTCTAGGGATTCCCATTCACTGTATTTGTCTCGTTTCTTTGAAAAGAAAAGATGGGCGAGGTTTCAGTCCTCCCTTTGGTTTCAAACCTTGTGTTTTAGTTTTGTTATAATCTGAGCCCTCTTCGCTCAGTTCATGGGGTGCCCAAAACGCTTATTTAAAATTGAATCTAATCAGCCTTTACTAAGAAAATCATTGCATTAGGAACATTCATACATGCCCATACACATGCATATCTTGTGGTAACTGGGGCAGGATCATCTTAGGCCACGGTCAGAAATCGAGACAAGTTGACGGCGAAAATCAACCAAGGTAAGACGATGACCGGTCACGATTGGCCGCATATTGTTTGTTTCCTACTTGCAGGTACATAGGGACGGATGCAAGTGGGGGATAGGGTCACGACCGACCGATCATTGTCCCTTCCCGACGCTAGACAAGCAGAGAACGTCGATGCAAGACAGCCCAGTATCCTTTAAATTCACAGTATTTATTACTATTATTTGTTTTAAATAAAGTAATCGACGCCTGATTCTAACTTAAGTAGGTTCGAGTAGGCAAACGCTAGCCCGTAAGGGGGGAAGGCATGGTTAATGTTTCCCAAAAAAAAAAAAAGGGTACAGTTTAGCTCGCCTGGGCGAGCAACCCCTGTACGAAAATATAAAGGGGTAGAGGGGAAACGTTTTCTTCACCCAAAACTTTTCCCCCTCACTTCAAAAACCCCCAAGCTCACGGGAACTACGAGAACAGCAGCCCCCAAGCTTCCATTGTTGAGTTTTTGCTTCCCTTTTCACGCTTTAATTCACTCCCCACAAGTAAGTGTAATTTCCCTTGGTTATTTGGCTCTCCATTGATGTGTTTTGGTGCTTTAGTTGCTCATTTTTTGCAAAATTCGTGAAGCAATTCGCATCTGAATCCATGCTTGTTTTGTTGAGTTGAGGGTTTGTGTGAGAAGGCATTAGGCCTATGTTGTATTCTGAAGCAATGGAGCATGCCACATTGTCCCCATTCTCTTGCAATTTGTGTCCAAACGTGCGCCCCCCAAGTGCTCGGTGAAATGCCCCGATGATATATGAATATGATTTTGCAAAATTGGGATGGTGGGACTGTTTTATATATGTAGAGACAGCATAGGAGATTCATAATAGGTGCCCAAATGCAATTCCAAGCTTAGGAACCCAAACTTGTAGCTTCAATGCAAGGAAACATACTTATGGCTAAGAACCTGAATTTTGGTTTTAGAAGTAGAAAAGCATGAAAATTAGGACTTGCTTGTGAGAGTTTTTATTTGAATTTGGGCTGCCCCCTGCTTGTTACTTTGCATAGAGGTAGCATGGAAAACACCTTGCAAGAGTGTGCATATATATGTAAATATAAGGGGCATGAAATTCCTAGCAAAATGTGAGGGATTATCTTCCTAAATGAATATATGATAGCGTGGAATTCCCTTTTGAATGCAAGTGTGTGCAGGATATAATTAGCTTTCCAATATGCATATAAATAAATGTGAGTGAAACAATAAAATTTGTATGATATATATTTCAGATATGTGTAAGTAGTTTGTAAATAGCAAATATTTAGGATATAATTAGGTGTAAAGTTTGACGCAACGCCTTGAGCATGAGAATGTGTGTTCTTTTCAAGATGCACATAGATGTATGGCAATTAGAATGTGTTGGGTGTCCTTGTATGTTGACATAAATAGTACGATATTTTTACACGTACGCATGTGCATAAATGTGTTACTTTAAGCGTGCGCATGAGTTCATTCTAAACCGGAGGGATTAGCATGTCATTTTTGTGGTAAAATAAGCATCATCTTGTAAAACTAACTTCCAAATGTTTGTTCTCGCAGGAAATGGCCCCAAGGAAGCTTGCCTCAAAGAGATCCAGGAAGGATAAAGCGGCTGAAGGAACCAGTTCCGCTCCCGAATATGACAGCCATCGTTTTAGGAGTGCTAAGCACCAGCAGCACTTCGAGACCATCAAGGGATGGTCATTTCTCCGGGAGCGACGCGTCCAGCTCAGGGACGACGAGTATACCGACTTCCAGGAGGAGATAGTTCGCTGGCGGTGGGCATCACTAGTTACCCCCATGGCCAAGTTTGACCCAGACATAGTCCTCGAGTTTTATGCCAATGCTTGGCCTACAGAGGAGGGCGTGTGAGATATGCGATCCTGGGTGAGGGGTCAGTGGATCCCGTTCAATGCGGATGCTCTCAGTCAGTTCCTGGGATATCCTTTAGTGCTGGAAGAGGGCCAGGAGTGCGAGTATGGCCAGAGGAGGAACCGGGCCAATGAGTTTGATGAGGAGGTCATCGCCCAATTGCTGTGTATACCGGGGCAGGATTTTGCCCGGACTGCTGCTGGAAGACGGGTGCAGATCATGCGCACCAACATGACCACCCTGACTCAGATCTGGATGACTTTGCTGCTCAGCAACATCCAACCCAGCGATCATAATTCCGACCTCCCCCTGCCGAAGTGTCAGCTGGTGTACGCCATCCTGACACGGATGAGCATTCACGTGGCTCAGTTAATCGCTGATGCCATCTATCTATTTGCAGGTATGGCGCCTACTAGGCACCCTCTGGACCCGGATAAGTCCAACAGGGCCTTGGGATTTCCCGCTTTGATCACAGGACTCTGCCAGTCGTTCGGAGTCCCCGTCGCACCTAGCAAGGTGATTCGGCCGCCCATCACCCGAGCTTTTATTGAGAAGTATTGCACGCAGAGACAGGCCTAGGGGGATGCTCCGCAGGCCACAGACGCGCTGCCACCTCATCAGGATGGCCCAGTTGGATCATTTGATACGAAGCAGTATTTACGACATTTGGTTCGCCAGCAAGCGGCCAACCACCGAGCGCATGTACAGACCCATGATTGTCTTTACCAGTTGAGCCTCAGCCTGCAGAGCCAGGGTTTTACTTCTTTTCCGTGCCCTACTCCAGATCAGTTCAGGGCAGAGGTCGCATGGCCCGGAGATTGGCCTGAGGCCCGGGTAGGAGAGGCACCAGTAGAGGCTCCCGACGAGGCAGATGAGGCCCGCGAGGACGAGGAGATGACCGATTTACTTGATTTCTTGGGAGGGAGCGGAGCCACATGATTGGGAGATCCCTAGATCCGTATTTCTTTTTATGTTATGTTTATGTTTCCATTTTTTCCTGTTACATATCATCTTATTTTTGTTTAACTAAGGGACTAACGTTTGTTTCGTGTTGATTGACTTTTGTTTTGTACGTACATATCGTTTGAGTCGTTACGTCAGTACTTGTTTCGTTGTTGTCAATAGTGTTTGTAGAAATTTCGGAATCGCGTAGAATTTTTTGATTTAGGAAAGTCGTCCTAAAAATAAAATGAACCAAAATCATGATAAAAAAGAGAGAAGTGTAGTGAATAAAATGTCTGCGTATATAAAGAAAAAGGAAAATGTGCATAGAAGGGTTTTTTATAAAAAATACGTGTAGAAAGATTCTTGTGTGTGTGAACAACTAGTGTATATAAGGAAAATTTTATTCTTATGAGACCATAGGTGTATAATTTTGTGAATATAAAAAAGGAAACAAAAAGGAAAAAGAAAGGAAGACCTCAAAGGTCGACATGTTATAGTTAGGAAGCATAAATCATTCGTAAAGAGCAAACATATCTTCTGGAAACAAGGGACAGGCGCTAAGAGTTTATTTTCCAGAATAACCGAGATAAGAATGGATGAATTCGTTGAACTGATGAAAGAACATAACTTGGGAACGTTGGATCTGTTTGTGTAAATTCCCAACCGTAGTATCACAATGCCATAAACAGGATGCTTGAGTGCCCACCTGGCTGTAGCCATGACTAATTTTGCACGTTGTTTTCAAATCATCATTGTCACGCGTGCCTTATGGAGTGATATGGGAGTTCGGCCCGAGACCGACACCTTGACACCCAAATTTGTTTGCCCCAGATATCAAGATTGGGTTCCCACGATAAAAGACCCCATTGAAACACAACCTTAGGCCTTTTTGAACCTTGGCCTATAAAAAAGAATCCTCATCCTTTCCCCTAAAGCAAAGGACAGCGGAATCTCCTCAAGGGAGAGCGAATAGAATGCTAAAACCCGATTTCCCAAAGAAAGGGATGGAGAAGGAGAAGTGAAAAGAAAGAAAAGAAAGAAAAGGAAGAAATGGAAAGAAAGAAAAAGAAAAAGATGAAAATAAAGAAAAGAACAATAAAAAAGAAAGAAAAGGAAGGATTCCTGATCAAAGATCGAAAGGAAGTAAAAATGGAAAAGAAGCAATTCTCGATCAATGAAAGAAAGAGAACGGAAGATCTTCAGACTAGATAAATTTTCGGCAAGGTAAGTGACTGCCGGCAAAGGAAAACCCATTTTTGGTGTCTCTTCCTTTCAGATTGCCATTCAAGGTCGTTCTCGACTGGCGATATCCCACCCCACATGAACAAAGAGGAAAAGACCGAAACACCCAGCTTCCTCTCCAAAAAACACTACCCTCGAGAAAATCCTATTGATCCGTGACCGTATGTTTGATCGTTGATTCGATAGGAAATCGTGTGCAAAATAAAGTCATGGTGCAGTTATGGTTTGGGAATAGGGTGAAACACTTGCCTGTGTGAGTTTTATACACTATGAGTGATTTATTTTCAGCTTAGCCCGATGTTTCCCCAGCATGTTCATTTAAAAGCTAAATGTTGACATCCTACCCTTCATTTTGGTTACAAGGAAGATTACCCTTGGCACAAGTATATTGTTTCTCTAAGATATGGTGCTCTCGCGAATGATTTATTTTTCTTTGCAAAAAGCATGTTTGCCTTTTTTTGGTGGAAAAAACCCGGTGGACCATTCGGTCCTACCACTTTTATTCGGAGACCCATGAATTCATTGCCTAGCGTTGTTCATGCATCCTCCACCAACGAGTCTGGAGCCCCGCGAATTTATTGCCTAGCGCTGTTCGCCAATTCTCCATTCTCCACTTTTTTCGGAGCCCCATGAATTTATTGCCTAGCACTGTTCATGTGTCCTCCACCAACGAGTCTGGAGCCCCGCGAATTCATTGCCTAGTGCTGTTCGCCGATTCTCCATTCTCCACTTTTTTTCAGAGCCCCATGAATTTATTGCCTAGCGCTGTTCATGCATCCTCCACCAACGAGTCTGGAGCCCCGCGAATTTATTGCCTAGCACTGTTCGCCAATTCTCCATTCTCCACTTTTTTCGGAGCCCTATGAATTTATTGCCTAGCGCTGTTCATGCATCCTCCACCAACGATTCTGGAGCCCCGCGAATTTATTGCCTAGCGCTGTTCGCCAATTCTCCATTCTCCCCTTTTTTCGGAGCCCCATGAATTTATTGCCTAGCGCTGTTCATGCATCCTCCACCAACGAGTCTGGATCCCCGCGAATTTATTGCCTAGCGTTGTTCGCCAATTCTCCATTCTCCACTTTTTTCGGAGCCCCATGAATTTATTGCCTAGTGCTATTCATGCATCCTCCACCAACGAGTCTGGAGCCCCGCGAATTTATTGCCTAGCGCTGTTCGCCAATTCTCCATTCTCCACTTTTTTCGGAGCCCCATGAATTTATTGCCTAGCGCTGTTCATGCATCCTCCACCAACGAGTCTGGAGCCCCGCGAATTTATTGCCTAGCGCTGTTCGCCAATTCTCCATTCTCCACTTTTTTCGGAGCCCCATGAATTTATTGTCTAGCGCTGTTCATGTGTCCTCCACCAACGAGTCTGGAGCCCCGCGAATTTATTGCCTAGCGCTGTTCGCCAATTCTCCATTCTCCACTTTTTTCGGAGCCCCATAAATTTATTGCCTAGCGCTGTTCGCCAATTCTCCATTCTCCACTTTTTATAACATTAAATAATTAAATATATTTGTGTCCTTCAACTTTATATTTAATTTTCTTTTGGTCTCCTAAATTTAAATAATCCAATTTTAATCTCTATCGGGGAGACAAAACTAATCACAAAAAAATCTTAAGAATTAAAAGTGGACTATTTTCAATTTTGGGGATAGAATAATCACTTTTAAATTGGAGGACTGAAAAGCAAATTGTCCCAATTTGAGGGAAAAAAACATATTTAAGCTTTAGATTAACTTTGATAATATTTTAATTTACAATAAAGTTGAGTAAATGATACAGAATAAACCATGTAATTAATCAAATATATTTTTTTCAAAATTGATTTAATCCATTCCATAAATATTTTAATTAAAACATTGGTCATACTACTATAATGCATGACTTAGTAAACCAAGGAAAAGAAGGGTTGTGGTTTTGAAAGTGTGTTAAATTAAAGAAGATTGTGTGAAAAGAATCAAAACTGAGGTTAAAAGTCCTTTAATTTTGATTTTCACATTAACCCTTTTTCAAGGTCTACTTTCATTAAGAACTGTTACATGCAATGACATTATAATATTATTCTCATTTATATAAACAAATTGATAAAAGCAAAAAAAAAAAAAAGGAAAAGTAGAAAGATCTTTTAGCCTATCATAGAGAAGCTATGTAGAATTGAAAGAAAAGATGACTAAGTATACCAATGTCTGGACAACCTTCAATAAGAGAGAAGGAATTATATGTGATGGGATAAAAAAAGTTTAACTATCCACTAAAAAAGAAAGAATGAGAGTTTAGAAAAGTCTCAACAGTTTGGGTGAAATTGCTAGATAGGTGTGACATTATATATTATACTAAAATGTCATGAGAAATCTATCGAAATTCATTCTAAGTGACATTTATCTATGGAAGATTTTTTTAAAAATACCACCAAATTTTGTTACATTCCTACAAAATTATGATAGTGATGATTGAATATCACAAGATTTATTTATATTATTTAAAAATCTTGATTGAATACCATAATATTTTATCAAATAAAGCCTTTTAAAATCTTAATTCATTGCACATGTACACCCATAGGCCATTCATTCTTATATATCATTACTTACCTTATTTTTAGTCATTTTATGTGAGTCAAATCCAAATATTATCTTATATGAATTTGTATACAAGTTATATACACATAATTTTAAAATTGTAATAGTAAAGATTATTATTTTAAATGCATTATGTAAAATTGTTTATTTTATTTTTCTATGAAAATATGTTTCTATCATAAAAGAAAAAAAATGATTGACATTAATTAAAAAATAGATGTGTGGATATTTAAACTTAATATAATACGATTAAGAAACTATATTCTTTTGTTTAGTTTATGCTAATAATAATTGAGAGATGAAAATTTATTCTAAATAATGACATTAAAATTTGGAATAGATGTTAATTGTAACATCATCTCTTTCCTACTTCTTGTATTTGAAAAAAAATAAATAATTAGTATATTATTTTACTTTTGTTTACCACTATTTTAATTGATAGTTTAATTTGAACATTTGTGTTTGTAATTATATATGAATCAAGTAAAAATAATTTAAAGAAATCATATTGTTTAATTAATAAAAATTATGGATCTAAATAAACAAATTAAAATTTACGTGTTTGAAAATTTAAAATGAAATTAGTAATAAGCTCATGTTTTAGAAATTTCTAAAAAATGCACAAGTTAATGCATCTGTGTGGATAAGTGTCATACCCTAATTTCGTCCGGGATTATTACTTGATAATATGCAACCTTTGATCGGCCGCTTTGAGATACTTGGCATCCTTTGTTTCACAATATGTGAAGTCCCGAGACATGCCGGAAATCAAAAGGAAGAAGGCTTACGCGATCCGTGAAATTCCGTAATGTGGCGGAAACTAAAAGGAGGTGTTGTTACGCAATCCGTGAGTTTCCGTAACTTCTTCGAAAGCTAAAAAAGAGTAAATACATGATCCGTAAGGATCCGTAACCTTACGGAAAGAAAATAAGTATCATTACGAAATTCGTAAAGTTTCGTAACGTTACGGAAAAAGAATCACCAAAAAAGGTAAAGGGGGTGAACTTATCAAGATAGGGGTGTAAATAGCAATTCAAATCTAGGCCCTTCCGAAACATTTTTGAAGTTGGGTTGCTTAAGGAGGAAGCAACTGGGCGGCAAGCTCCTCCACATTTTTGAAAAATGGTTTTCGGGGCTTCCGCGGCTTCCGTAATATTTCCGTAAAATTTCCGAAAACCTTGGGTAAGCATATTCCACTTAACATTGGTGAAAGGGAAGAGAAAAAAGATGAAAGTTAAGTCATATATGCTTCTGTAAGGCTTCCGTAACTTTTCTGTAAATTACGAAAGAAGGTGGGGTGAACTTATCAAGATAGGGGTGTAAATAGCAATTTGAGTCTAGGCCTTTCTGCAACATTTTGGAAGTTGGGTTGCTTAAGGAGGAAGCAATTGGGTGGCAAGCTCCTCCACGTTTTTGAAAAATGGTTTCCGAGGCTTCCGTGGCTTCCGTAATGCTTCCGTAAAATTTCCAAAAACCATGGGTAAGCATATTCCACTTAACATTGGTGAAAGGGAAGAAAAAAAAAGATGAAAATCAAATTCAAAACACTTCCGTAAGGCTTCCATAACTTTTCCGTAAAATATGAAAAGGGGGGTGAACTTAGTAATTCGGGTGCGCTTAGAAATCTTCTTCCTTAAGTCTATGGGTGGCAAGCACGTCCCTTTTTTCCTATAAATAGGGGAGGGGGGAGCTGTTTCAAAAGGTTCAAGACCCTTGGCTATGCATTTCGGCTATTTTGGGCAAACAAACACGTTTTCGTGAAGAAAAATCGAGTCGAAGTACTTCCATAACGCTTCCGTAAGCGATTATGTGGAAATTCTTCATCGTTCTTCGTCGTTCTTCACCGTTCTTCATCCGTTCTTCGTTCTTCAACGGGTAAGTTTTCGAATCCGAGACTTTCAATTCATTTCTTGTTTTGTGTACTTTCACTTTAATTTAATTTACTTTCAGTTTTTTTTCTTCCATTTTAACGTGCTTTAACCGTTTATTTAAGTCGTTTTCTCACCTAATAAATGATAAAATAAATTTCAACTGATCATTTGAATGGTAATATCCGTTAATTTCTGTTAAAATGAATTCCGACCGTTCAGTCGTGCCGTAACCATGTTGGAAATAAAAAAAAGAGGTAAAATAATAATATAATAATCAAAAATACCTTTTAGTAAAATAAAGCAAAAAATCAATTGGACGCTTTCCCTTTGGGATTTCTCATTCTTAATTGAATTGACTAATAACTAAAGTTAAACTAAGGCTAAAATCAACCCGCCAAGTCAAGCTCGTCCACAAAAAATCACTAAAAAAAGGATTTGAAAGTTTATTATCTCAGTTTTTCTTACCAAGTAAAAAGGATCATTTTTAAGGTCCAACGCCTTAAAATGATCACCTTCCAAGTAAAAAGAATCATTTGATTCACCCTTAAAAAAGAACTACGTAGGTCTGATTTCCTCTTCGATGGATGGTACGTAGGAGCAAAAGCCCCGTTTTTGTCGACCTCAAAAAAATAAAAAGAAATAAAAGTTAAGGTAACACAATTTCCACAATTCTAAAAAATAGGATGTTGTCCTTTGAGACAGACGTGAGAGGTGCTAATACCTTCCTCAAACGTAAATACAACTCCCGAACTTAGAATTTTCGTTTTGACCGGTTTTCTTCGGTTTTTCCGATGTTTTCCACAAATAAACGTTGGTGGCGACTCCGCGCATCTTTCCTCCTTTGGAAAGCGCACCCGTGAGCCTCGCCTTCGCTCGCCCGCAAAAGGGCATGTTGCGACAGTTGGCGACTCCACTGGGGACCTTTTTGTGAGTTAGGCCTATTCTAAGGACTGTGTAAAGTTTCCTCCTTTGTGCATTTATTGAACTGTGTAAAGTGTAAATAACTACTGTCTTTTTTCACATTTTTACACTAAGCACCCACGGGTTTGAGTAAAAAAGGGGGCCCTATACCCGGGTTCATGGGAATTTAAGGAGTGGAGGTGAATCTATGATCATGCTAGGTCTCTGACTTGCTTGATAATAGTGAAACCTCGTCTAGAGCTTTCTCTCTTTATAATATGTTGTCGTTGGTATTCCATACCGCCACAATATTATTATCTTGAGTGATGATACCTCTAGAAAATAGCCGTGTGAGTTATGAATCTTTGGGAGTAGTTATTAGAGACCCCTAGATACTATCCTGTAGGTCCCTAAAATAGGGGCACAGAGCAAACACACTGTGTGCCGTTTTAAATACTGCCATGCATGTAGTCCTAAATGTCATATACGCCTTTGCTTGTAATTATTTATGGATATTTTCGTACTCTGTGCATCCCCCTGTTGCGCTTTTGCGCATCTGCATCATGTCGTCACACATGCGTTGTATGTGGGTCTCGTCTTTTGTCGTGGGAAGTCGAAAGATCCATATCGTCTTCTTAACTGCACACATGGGGCACTGCGCCCCCAAATGCGCAGTAAGGAGAGATGATTTTCCGGGCCCTCGTGTCCGTAAATGCATTCATATCATGCACCGCATAAACATCTCTTCAACATCATAATGAACATATCGTTCCTGCATTTGTCCGTTATCACATTCCCATTTTGCATGAGTCATTGCATCATCATGCATATGCATTCAACATACTTTTTGTTCTACATGTTTGATCATACATGATCCTTGTATTTTCCTCTACAAAACAAAAACAAAAAAAAGGGAAGCATGAAAATTCATGATGCATTCTTAGTTGCATGTGTTAGGTACCATGAGCCAACCATGTTGGGATCATAAACCCATTTCTAAAATTAAAAAAAAACACAAACAAAAAAACAAAATGATTGAGCATGGTACCTAATGTGTGGTTAATTAAGAAAGGATGTCTCTTCGGGCATCTCAATCTCATAATTACATTTTCCATGCATAGCATGCGTATTCTCGAGTCTTTCATCCCTATGAAATGTTGTTGAAGTATTGGTGATCAAAATTTCCATTCCCTGGGTTATGGGGTTGAACAAAGCTCGCTCTTTTACGAAAAGGTTCATCGAGTCAAGTTGAAGCATGGAAGTAACCATCTTGCAAAAATTGGGGCAAAAGATGGATCGTGTTACATCATTGCTTCGTCTATTGCCAAACACGTTTAGGATTGTTGATATCCTTGTTACTTCCAGCTTCACCTTGACAAAGATGTCATGGACCATGTTGAAAATCTAAATTGATTCAACCCCATGTCCTGCGTAAAAATTCGCAATACTTCAACTATGCATCGTTCGCGTACATCCATACTTTTCATTGGTTGCATTGCTCATTACATTCTTTCCTTGAAAAATAAAATATAAAAAAAAGAACTTAATCATTGTTTAAAAAAAAACATGCTTTACGGTGCCCTTACCGAACCCGTGCTAGAGCTAGAGTAATGAGTAAAGCGGAGGAGGTACAAGAGTAGATGGAGGCTGACATGGAGGCCATGAAAGAGCAAATGGCCGCAATGATGGAGGCCATGATGAGCGTGAAGAAGATAATGGAAGCCAATGCAGTTGCAATTGCCGCTACCAGTGTTGTTGCTAAGGTGAACCTGATGTCCCCATCCGGCATCAACCAAATGAATCATCCAACCTCAGATATGGTAGGCAAAGATTTGGGAAGTACGGGGGGCCCCCATGATGTGCAAATTCAAAATGAGCACGCCTTCCCGCCATATGGCTTGCCTCTCAACTATACGCCACCCAATGTGGCGTACACTCCCAATAAGAATGTCAATAACTCCACTCCTATACCCATTGAGAGCCAACAACCCCGAACTGATCATGCACATGTCTCTTAAACCGTGGGGAAGACACATGAAATTCCTCATCACAATCTAGCCGACTTCGAGCCTTGGCTCAAATATGCCACTGAAGGGCAAGAAGTTGGTGGTATACCCCTTGAAAACACTTCGGAAGGCCCTCAGTATCACCCCCAGCTACACCTCTTGCATTCCACGACAAGTAAAAACCCTCATGCTATGGCAGAAATGGGAAAGTTGGATCATCTAGAGGAAAGGCTCAGGGCCATTGAAGGAGGTGAAGATTATGCCTTTGCTAACCTAGGAGAGTTGTTCCTAGTACCCAATATCATCACCCCTCCCAAGTTCAAGGTGCTGGACTTTGACAAGTACAAGGGGACTACTTGCCCCAAGAACCATCTAAAGATGTATTATCGGAAGATGGGGGCATACGCAAAAGATGAGGAATTGCTGATACATTCCTTCCAAGAAAGTCTTACTGGGGTAGCTGTTACCTCGTACACTAACTTGGAACCTTCCCGAGTCCGTTCTTGGAAGGACCTAGTGGTTGCCTTCGTTAGGCAGTGTCAGTATAATGTCTTCGGATAGGATGCAACTACAGAACATGTGCAAAAAGGGGGCACGAATCTTTCAAAAGAATACGCCC